>NW_023495515.1:1357500-1632500 GCF_904425465.1 Colossoma macropomum
TGTTTATTAATAAAGGCGAACAGCAAAATATTGTTACGTTTGGTATTTTTGGGAGAAACTTAGACGACTTGAGGTTATGATGAACGCAGTTTTATTTTCAAACACGCTGAGAAGCAGCACAGCCTCTCTGCTCTACTCCAGAAAATCCACCACTCCACCCGTATTCATTTTTTTTTTCAAAATAAAAGTCCTTGTATGAACGAGCCTAAAACACCCCAATATAAACATTTCTTCCCTTTAAAAAAAGCTGAACTACTTACAACATGGAGTGGCGACACCACGATACATTTTGTCAGCAAATTATTGTATTTATTTATAATTTAATTCTGTATTTATTCAGTTTTTATTTTTGGGATTCCAATTTTTTTTTTTTTTGTCTAAATGTAGGCTATCAATAAAGGCGAACAGCCAAATACTGTTCTGTGTTTTTGGGAGAAACGTAAGGTTATAATCCATAATGCAGTTTTATTTTTAATTTGCTGAAAATAACCAACCAATACTTTTTAATTACACTATTAAAATGTGGAAATATATAAAACCTCAGCTCGGACGCCTCACATTACACTCACTCACAGCAGTTCACGTCATGCTAGACAGTGTGCTAGACAGCATGTATTCCCAGTGCAGCTGAAAACTCCGGCCCACCATACTGGACCCTTTTTAGGGCTGCGATGTATGCCCTTCGTACCTCTGTGAAGCGCTGGTTAACCTGTACTTAATCTGTGCTATTACCCGCTAGCCCACCGCTAAGAGATGCTAGCAGGCCTGGTAGACAGACTGAAGCTATGCTGTGAGTGCCACTGTGCTCTGTGAGGAAAGCAGCTAGCCTGGAGATTCAGATATCATAGAAGATGGTAACCCATGGATGGGCTTTCAACATGGATGTTGGACGTGAATTTTCTAAGCAACTTTCTTAGCCCTAACCCACCTCCCTCCACTTGCAGTGTGAATATTTGCTGTTGATTCCTCCCAAAGCTCTGGAGTCCTACAAGCCGGTGGCACATACTTTAAGATGTGCTTCATAATCTAATCATTCTTAATATAAAGAATATATTATACAAATTTTCACTACCATCTTTATGGGAAACTTCTCCACACTAAATGTAATATTTCTTACAGTATTTCTACATAAACAAGAACACAAAACTTTTAAACTGGTACGATACACTTGTTACATATTCCTTTATTTTGTTTTTTAGCTTTTAGCAAATTCATCAGAAACTTTGTGTTAAGAAACCAAAGAACGAAGAAACCAAAACCTTCAGTCTTACTGTCATTGTTATTGATAGAGCTTCTTAGCCTGTTAGCAAGTTTCTCTAGAATGATACATTTCACACCAAACCACTCTGAATTACTTTCTTTACACCTTAACTACATATTTAATGGGTGGAATTCCCCTTAAATGGGTGGAATTCCCCTTAAATGGGTGGAATTCCCCTTAATATCTAAGGATCTCGCATTACAGATTTCAGGGGTGAATACATTTTGCTGCATTGACCTCTGAAGGGCCCCTCATATTGCAAGACTGAACCACAAAATGGAGGAAACGCACCTTTCTTCATGAAGTCTAAGCTGTTTATTTAGCCCTCCCATTCAGTACTATGACCAGTGGTCACTACATGTCGCCAGTCTTTGTATTAAGACGTGCTCATTTGCTTTAGAACATCTTGAAAAGCTGGACTCACTGTGTAGGAAGAATTCAATGCCGAAGTCCATGGCCCAGCTCATGGTGGCTGGGATGATTCCCAGCAGGATGAGAAGGACCCAGTCTTCTCCCAAGTGCCACAAGAAAAACTTCCGCCATGGTGGGCTGCAGACTGCAGAGACAGAACCCACAATACCACTTTAGAAAGAATCCATATTTATCAGCTTTCTGGGCTTATTTTCATGGCTTCATTGACACCATTTGCCACCTCAACAGTCAAATGACCCAGTCTGCAACACCAATGTCTTGATTGATCAACTACATTTGGGGTTTGCATGTTTGATTTTCACTGAACTCTTGCTTTAAGGACATATTTCCACAACAAAGTGGTCAGGAGCAGATAGTGTTGACCTTAGAAGACATGGATGGTGCCACACATCAATTGGTGTTGATGGAACAGCAGTGCCGGATTCCAGCTGCAAATCTCTTAGAAACATGTCCTGGACCCAAAACAACCAAATTCATACCAAGAAAGGCACAACAGAGGTGCCCTGAGACTGTGGACGTAGGAGTAAACAGAGACTTCTGTTTCTAAGGCAGCCTTTCTGGAGTCCTCCATGATCTCTTGTCCACTGTCAAATTCTCTGATTTGGGATAAAACATACCAAATGCGTGCTGACATTACAGTACCAGAGAGCATGATGTTATGTTGCCTTGAGATTCAAAGAGTCCAGCTTCTTGGTTACATCAACACAGACAAAAAGAGGTGGAAATCTTTAGATCCCAACCAAAAAAAGTATAAACCCATTTCCATTAAAGGTTGAGACAGTAGGCAAAATCCAAATAATAACAGAAAGCAGTGATTTGTAAACTATCGTTTACAGACATTTAATTAAAAACAGCAGAAAGATATCATACTACATAGTTTATATTATCAACTCTAACAATTCTAAATTTGATGCATGTAACACATTCCAAAAATGTTGGGACTGTGATGTTTATTGAATCATCAAAAACACCTGTTTGGAACTACACGTAAACAGGTGAATAGGTAACATATGTTGCTATCATGATTGGGTATAAAAAGAGCATTCACGAAAGGCTCAGTCATTTACAAGCAAGGATGTGTCAAGGTTCACCACTTTGTAAAAAAAATTGTGTGAACAAATAACAACAATGTAAGAACAACATTTCTTAACACATGTTTACAAGCAATATAGAGATTTCACCATATATAGTCCATAACATTGTTTAAAAATTCAGAGAATCTAAAGAAATCACTGTGTATAAGAGGCAATACTGAATGCCCATGACCTTTGACCCCTCAAATAACCACATGCTCAGGAATACTTTAGAAAGCCCTTGTTAGTAAACACAGTTCGTCACTGCATCAACAAATGCAATTGAATACTCCACTATGCAAAGTGGAAACCAAATATCAGCAGCATCCAGAAACGCCGCCGACTTCTCTGGGCTAAAGCTCATCTGAGATTGACTGATGCAAAGTGGAAACATGTTTTGTGGTCTGACGAGTCCATCTTTCAGTTTGTTTTTGGAAATAATGGACATTGTGTTCTCTAGGCCAAAGAGGAAAAGGAACATCTTGATTATTACCAGCAGAAAGTTCAAAAGACAGCATCTGTCATGGTATGGGGGGAGTTAGTAGGTGACTTGCACATCTCTGAAGGCACCATTACACGTTTTGGAGCAACATATTTCGTCATCTAGACAATGTCTTTTTCAGGGAAGTCCCTGATTGTTTGAGCAATGTCAAGTCACATTCTGCACATGTCACAACAGTGTTCATACCTAGTAAAAGAGTGCAGGTGCTACACTAATTCGACTGCAGTCCAGGCTTGTTTCCCATTGAAAATGTGTGCCGCATTACGAATGCAATATACAACAATTTACAAATTAAATAACAATATACAAAATGTCATGCTACCGGAAATTGTCAAGACAGATGTCATGATGTTTGATTTATGATCAGTAACTAGTTGAGAACTGCAAAAATGTGCATGTGACATAAGGTGTCATGAAATCAAACATTATAATATTGCATTTGATATTAGAAACATAGAGTCTAACTTTTGCACCTCTATTCCTTGGCCTTTATTAGGCTAGAAGTTATTTGTTTTTCAGTGTCAGGAAAAAGCAGAAAACATTTACTTAACAGAAAATTAGAGCCTCAGCTACTAAATATAATATTTTTTCTTCAGTATTTAGCGTGTCCACTCTTCACCTTTATTACAGCTTTCATTCTATTCAGGACACTCAATTTCAATTATTCAAAAGAAATCTGCAGGGATATTTTTCCACACCTACAAAGTTCAGTCTTAGAAGATGGTTGCATTTTCTGCCTCTCACGATCCAGTTAATCCCAAACACATTCAGTGATGTTGATGTCTGGGTTGGACAGTCCATTGTTCTGAGAACACCAGCAGCTTCTTTGTTTGATTTGCAAATATTGTTCATTTTTGTCTATATTATTTTCTCAGGGCTTCTTGATAGCTACTTATCCTTTTAGACCCATAGTGCTGAGTCGTCTTCTCAGAAAACTTTAAGTACTGTTTATGCTGCTGTTTACACTGTGCTCGCCAACATTTCAAATCTTAGTCTGGAAATATGAGATGAATTCTTGTTTTAAAAAAGTTACTTTCTAGCTTCTATCTTCGAATTCATGGTATATTTTTAAACTGAACAGGAATATGTCGTTTATGCTTCACTTAGTCAGGCAATCTTAAAATTGAGTAATTTACTGGTAAAACAAGCTTCATTAGAGAGCAGCAATTTGTACCATTCTCTTTACCCCCCCCCCTCAAAAAAATCTAATCTAATCTAATTAATCTAAATAATATATTTTTCTCTCTGGTGTTCAAACAGTAGAGCCTTTTTGTTCTTCAGTAGTCCAATGTCATATCTCTCTCTCGCTGTCTCTCTCACACTCTCTTTTCAGTTGCCATTAAATGTAGAATTTCATTAAATGTGGAAATTTCATTAAATGTAAAATTTCACTTGCAGTTCTGGTTGTGATTTCAGTAAAAACACTTTACTGTTTTAACATTCTGACTTAGATTAAGAGCTAATTTTAAACCAAGTATGTGTTTAGGCTGACCTATTTCAAGATGAGCCAACTTGTTTCAAGTAACAGCATTATCACACTCCACTTTCTTCTTAATTCTACTTTATGCTCTTATTGGTCATATGTACTGCTATCTAACTAAGCCTCATCGGTTTTTTGACGTCTTTTAAATTTGGGCTGGAGCCCAGTGGGTAACACTATGGCAGCAGTCAAGCTTTGAAACACAGTGTGGGCGGGTCTCTAAAGCCAAATCCCTACTTTGATTGGATCTGCTGGATGGTGTTTTTTAGGCACCTGACCGGCCACCAAATGATGACCCCCCAAAAAAGACAAACCCGTATAGAAGGAAATGACCATTGAATCTTGAGCTGTACACTGATCTAATGGGTGGCCAATGCAGCTGACTTTGCAAGTGCAGGGTTCACAAGGAAGTACAACACACAGCGCCACGTGTAGCATGTTGTCAGAAAGACCTGCCTCTCTAGTTTTACCTGGAATTTGAATTTTGTTGATATCCCAAACAGTTTTAAAGTTATTCATGTTTAAACACAACATGTCATGAATGTGGCACTGATGGAATGTTCGTCTAAAAAGGGGTAAAAACTGAGGCTGTTGTGGGTGCACTGGAGTCACTCACGGTTGAACTTGGCCCACCGACCTCGGACAGACTCCTCCGATTGCTTCTGTTCTGTGAGACGCTGCTTAAAGCTCTCGTTTTCTCGTTCTTCTGTGTACATCTGTTAAGCACCCAGAAGAAAAATATAATTAGTAATTGAGCCATTTGTAGTGTACAGGGGTTTCATTTAACGTACATACAGTCTCATACTATCTCATAGTTGACATTATCTCATAATAATGACTTAGTATCTCATAATTACAGGATGTTCTCAAAATAATGAAGGTTTCTCAAAATGCTACGACTTGAATATTTTATCCCATACTCTTACTATCTCCTAATTATGAAATGTTATCTGATCATTTTTAACTATCTCATATTTGACATTATCACATAATAATGACATAGAATTGTTAGAATTGTGATGTAATATCCTAAAATAATTAGTTTTCAAAATGCTATGACTTGAGTATTTTATCCCATGCACTTAGTATCTCATAATTACAAGATATTCACAATTTTGAGTTACTATCTCATAACTGATATTATCACGTAATGATGACTTAGTATCTCAGAGTTTTGATGTAATCTCAAAATATTGAAAGTTTCTCAAAATGCTATGACTTGACTTAGTATGTCATAATTACATGATATTCTCTCACAATAGATATTATCTCATAATAGTCACTTAGTATCTCAGAATTTTGAAATCTCAAAATAATGAAGATTTGTCAAAATGCTACGACTTGAGTACTTTATCCTATACACTTAGTGTCTTATAAATACAGGATATTTTTAACATTTTTAAGTTGCTACATCATAATTGACATTATTTCATTATAATAGCTTAGTATCTCAGAATTGTGAGGTAATATCTCAAAATAATGAAAGTTTCTTAAAATGCTATGACAGGTGTTTTATGTCATAGACTTATATCTCATAATTACATAATATCTCACAATTTTTACCTAATATCTTATATTTATGACATGTATTTATATTTATGACATAATAACAACTTCATATCAGAATTTTGACGTAATGTATCAAATTATTAAAAGTTTCTCAAAATGCCATGACTTGAGTATTTTATCCCATATACTTAGTTTATCTCATAATTACAGGATATTATCTCAGAATTTTGACATAGTATCTCAAAATAATGAAAGTTTCTCAAAATGCTATGACAAGAGTTTTACGTCATAGACTTAGTACCTCATTTACAGGATATTATCTCACAATGATGACCTACTAAGTCATAATTGACAGTATCTCATAATGACTTAGTATCTCATAATTTTGACTTAACATTTTAAAATAATGAGAAAGATTCTCAAAGTTATAAGACAGTGTGTTATAATTATTTGACTGATTACTGTCTCACATTATTTATTTTATTAGTGTCTTCCACCCAGTGAATGCTGGTATAGGCTCTGGCACGAACCAAGAGGATAAGCAGCTTAGAAAATGAAAGAACTAATAATTTTACAAGCATCTCAAAAATTACAATAGTTTTTAGATATTATGCCTTAAGCACAGGAATGATTGGACTCACCAGTGGCTGCGCGCACTGCAGCGAGCTCTTTTCCGAGATATCTCCAGTCATGACGGTGCTCGTAGACCGCAGTGACCTCAGAAGAAGCACAACAGCTTGAGGAAAGAGTGGACCATATGAGGATGCAGTCTTCAGATGTAGTGCAAGACTGTAGCACCGTGGTGTTCATTCAGTTTTTATCCCCAAACCAGCTTCCACATGGAGAGGGGGGCGGGGCCAGGATGAAGACCCACCTACCCTTTTCACACTATGACCAACTTTGGCTTCTCCAGTAAAAAAATCAGCAGTATACAATGTGTAGATGATTTTTTTTTTCAGCTACCGTCACCACCCCCATGTCTGCGCTGCACTCAGTGTAGATTTTCCACTCTGCTGTGGTCAGGCTGGAGGTGATGCTAAAGGCTGGACGTTGTTTTGTGCATAACCTTTGTTGTGTAGGAGGTAGACTTTCCACAGCAACATCTCCAGGGTAGAATCCATTCTTACAATCTTCACTTTTTTGTAGTCCAACAGGGGTCAGGGGTGCCCAGTCCTGGCCCTCTGCTCAGCCTTAGCATTGCAGTAATGCTGGTAATGAAGCTCCCTCATCACCTGTATCATACACTCCTTAAAAAGATGGTTCTTTAAGGTTCCTTAGTAAAGTAAATGGCTCTATAAACAACCATGACCTCTCAAAGAACCACTTTGCATGATTAAAGTGTTTTTTTTTGCATCATGAAAGGGTTCTCCAGAGTGTGCTGTAGATGGTTCTATATAGAACTTTTTTGAAAAGGATTCTATATAGCACCCAAAAAGGTTCTTCTATTGTTACAATGTTAAGCTTGCAACAATAGAAGAACCCTTTTTTGGTGCTATAGCTAGCTATATTCATCTACAGCACATTCTCCATCAATCTGAAGTAGCCTTTACTAATGCAAAGGGTTCTTTGACTGTTCATGGTTCTTTATAGAACCATTTTCTTTACTAAAGAATCCTTGAAGAACCATCTTTTTTAAGAATGTACACGCTTAGCAAAAAGATTCTACATAGTACCAAAAATGGGTTCTTTGTCTTGTAACAATAGTGGAACCCTGTGGAACAATAGTGGAACCCTGCTGTATAGGCCCCTTTTCAAAAAAGTTCTATAAAGAACCATCTATAGCATATTCTCCATCAGTTTGAAGAACACTTTCATGATGGCAAGATCCCTTTAAGCATGCAAAGGGTTCTGTGAGTGTTCATGGTTCTTTGTAGAACCATTTTCTTTACTGAAAAATCCTTGAAGAACCCTTTAATCATGCAAAGGGTTCTATTAAAGGTGTCCACTCTTAAAAAGATGTCTCTTCAAGGGTTCTTCAGTTCTGTATGGAACCATCCTCAAAGAACCTTGTGACAAATAGTGATAGTTTAGGCTAATGGATCGTATCCGATTATACTTTTTCTTTCGATATCCGATCCAGTGATTCTGGCCAGTATCGGTTTGATACCAATACTGAGTATCGGATCAGCGCTCCCTAGTAATCAGTGAAGCTGTATTACACTTTTAAAAAATATGTTTTTTCAAGACAGTGGTTCTATGTAGAACCACGAACACTCAAAGAACCATTTGCATGCTTAAAGGGTTCTTTGCATGGTGAAATTGTTCTTCGGATTGATAGAGAACGTGTTGTATATGGTTTTATATAGCACCAAAAAGGGTTCTTCTATTGTTACAAGCTTGGCATGGTAACAATAGTGGAGCCCTTTTTGGTGCAATGTAGAACGCTTTTCTAAAAGGTTCTCTGTAGAACCACATACAATACAGTCTGAAGAACCATTTCACCATGCGAAGAACCCTTTAAGCATGCAAATGGTTCTTTGAGTGTTCGTGGTTCTACATAGAACCACTGTCTTGAAAAAACATATTTTTTAAAAGTGTAATACAGCTTCACTGATTACTAGGGAGCGCTGATCCGATACTCAGTATTGGTATCAAACCGATACTGGCCAGAATCACTGGATCGGATATCGAAAGAAAAAGTATAATCGGATACGATCCATTAGCCTAAACTATCACTATTTGTCACAACTAGGGCTCTCAACCAATATTCTAAATTCGCTAATAAAATCCAATTGTAAAAATCCATAATAAATATTTTATTGTAAAAAAAGCAGCACTACCATTGCAGCCTGCCTCATGAGTTCTCGTGTGAGCCAGGGCCGCTGCACCGAATGCACTGCCTGATGGACAGGAGTCACACATCACACTTACAGGACTGAAAGTAAAACGTATGTCCAGCTAATTCAACAACAGCCATGATGGCAGAGTTTATAAAGCAACAGAGAGAGCAATCTGTGCTCCAAGCTGTCTAAAAAGCCCTGTTTGGAAACAGAGCAGAACTTCAGGTCAGTAGATGACAAAAAAGTGGAAAATGGAGATAAAGTTGTATGCGAGCTAGGTAAGCTACAGTTAGCCTAGCCTTCCAACCTGAAAGCACATCTCAAAAATATGGGCATAATGCCCCAAAATAGATATTCAAACAGTTCAAACTGATGTGTTTGGCATTTTTGGCCAATTTTGACAGCCATAGTCATGAGACTAACCTACGAGTTGGTAACGCAGCTAATTTAATATCAGTTGCAATAGTCTAGGCCAACATGCGGCTCTTTTACTGCCCTGTTGTTGCGCCACTGCAGAATTAGGTTTGTAGGTAAAAATAAAATAATCCTCCTTTACAGTAAAATAAAGCTCTGCTGATCGTTCAACACAGTTTTAACAATAAATAAACTCTGGAGTTAATGTAGCCTATAACTGATAATTCACCCTTTAACCCTGAAACACACACAAAAAAAAATCTGGCCTAGCTAGTAGCTAACGAAAAAGCAAAAAGATTTAAGACAGACTTTGATGATTTGGAGACGAATAGAGTTATTTGCATTTATAATCACTCCAGCTGGTTTCCTGATATGTTTAATCTGCAACAAGAAACTGTCAAATACTAAAAAGCCGCAAAGCTCAAGTCAGCTTCTTGCTCGCCAGCTTTTTGTTCAAATTTTCCCGTTCCACCTTAAATGGTGCAGCAGTTACATTCTGGCACGTCAGGCGCCATTTAAGGTGGAACGGGAAAATTCGAACAAGAAGCTGGCGAGTGAGAAGTGACTTCAGCCTTGTAAAAAGTCAAACGTTGAGAAACATTTTACAAGAAAATATTCTGCTTTTGAGGAAAAGTTTCCTGCTGGAGATGTGAGAAAAGCGGCTATAGCTGAGCTGAAGCTTAAAGCAGAGTGAGTCTGCATTTTTGTTTTTATTATATTTTTTGTCTATACTAGCACATTAACACACACTGAGACATATTTACAGCCAAGATGATAAAATGGACATAATATTTTGTGGCTCCCAAGGTGGTTTGATTTTTATTGAAAGGACAAAATGGCTTTACTTAAAATTTGCTGACCCCTGGAGTTTCAGTTGTGAGTGTCTTAAGATGCCATGTCTACCGCACTGTGTTCCACTGTACATTTTATACTGGAAATGCTATTATTTTTAAGTTATAAGTTCTGGTCTACACTGCAACTTCTTTTTTGCTATGTTATTGAGATATAGGCAGCAGAGTGCTGAGTCATGTTGTGGGTATTTCTTCCTTTAGGGGAGTAAGATATTTGTTCCACAGTTTGAACATGATATTATTTGATATATTATTAACAGCTTTGTTGTTTAAAAGATGGAAAAAGACAGTATCGGCTTGGTATTGGTACCGGTAGATACTCGAGGTTGTGGTATCGGACATGAAAAAGTGATACTGAGCCATCCCTACAGGTTACTATAGGCATTACTACTGGGTGGGAGGCTAAAATCTTTATTGGGCCAATCACGTAGATATAATATGTAGATGATTTTTTTTTCAACTACCATCACCACCCTCACATCTGCGCTGCTCTGTAAATTTTCCACTCTGCTGTGGACAGGCTGGAGGTAATGCTAGTTCTTGGCTTGTTTTGCACATAACCTTTGTTGTGCAGGAGATGTTGTGCAGCAACATCTCCAGGGTAGAATTCACTCTTACCATATTCATTTGTTTGTACTTGAACTTGAGCCTGGGGTGCCCAGTCCTGGTTCTGGACATCTGCTGAAGGTGTTAGTGAAATGATGTCTTGGGTATCAATGGAATTCATGGATTTCATGGAATAATTTTATGTAATGGACCTTTTAGAGGTGGACGTCTGGTTTCTATCACCACCACTGTGAAAAACTCCGGCTTGGTAAGTTTCTCTAGAATGGAGCATCACATCAACCACCCTATATGAGGTCGTCCACCATTGGTCCATTATTGGTAGAGTCCCCCTTTAGAGTCCCAAGTGTCTCTGCTCTTATATTCCACTAAAAAGATCTGAAACTTGTGTTAGAACTAAAGGTTCTGTGTAGGTACATTTTCATTTATCAAGGTACAAACAATGTAAATGTACCTCAAAGGTACAACAGTGGTATTGAGGTCCAACTGTGTACCTTAAATTGGTTTTTCCTAGGTAAAAAGTCTGTATTTGTATCTTTTCATAACTTAGTGTTTTAAAATAGAACAATAAAATAAAGGTCTGGAGACGAGACGGGGTGTGTGGAGTCAATACAATTAAGAAAATATAATTTCAGTGGATTATGGTTCAGTTACGTTCCCTGACTAAAGTTACTGAGATGGACCATTGAGGGTCCCACCCCGGTGACAAGAGGGGTACCTTTTTTCTGGGAGTGTAGGAGGTGGGTGGTCATTTCTGTACAGGCCATTAGCAGTTGTGCTAATAAGAATAGTTTACACGTGCAGACTGTTGCTTGCAGGTCTGTGATCTCCATGAACTGTATACAGTAAAAAGAATTTACAAAACAATCACCATCAACATGGAGATATCCCAGTGGTGTGTGTGTGTTTTGTGTTCTTTTTCTTTTTTTACACAACACTCGGGTACATTGGAGAAAGTCCTGGTATCAAACAATTTAGAAATGTTGTTACTCATAGTATTAGGCACTTACCGTAGTTGACTACCAAGGCATGTGAAATTCCGGTACAGTGCCTACTGAAGACCCATTGAATGTCCTGCCTCCTTGTTAGTACAGTCTGGCAATACAAATGTGTCAATACAAATACAAATAAAAGTACACTGGATGACTTCACCTGATTTGGAGGGAAACCCCCACCCTCCTGTTCAGGGGTCTGGAATCTAGTGTGTTTACATGGACTCAATAATTCAATCATAATCAGATTTCTGCAGTTATCTGATTATTCAAATGGTCATGTAAACAGCATAGTTCGATTTATTGCATTGGAGTAAGGTCTAGAAATCCAATTAAGAAATCCGTTAAAGAGAGCTGGATTTTAGCTCAGTAATCAGATTTCTCAGTGCATGTGGACTCTTACTCTGATTTCTTTCGGATTTCTCAGTCTATGGATGAGTTGGCGGTACCGGAAATAAGCGATTAGCATCGCCGCAAGGCAGCAAAACACTGAAACCAAACACATGCTTGATGAATGAAGAATTTAAATATTCTTCATCTTCTAGATGATGTATGATCATATTTTCAGGTAAAGTGGTGAATTGTTTTTTTTAAAAAAAGCTGCGGCATAAAGTTTGAGTTTTACTTTACGTTTACGTCACTCTTCTTCTCTGAGTTTATTGGCTAGTTGCAAAGCAGAAATCCGATTACTGCCTGATTCCTGTAGTTTCACCATCATCTGATTGCTCAAGTGCATGTAAACACGCTGATCAGATTACCAACAAAATCTGATTTTCTGCAGTTATCAGATTATTAAGTGCATTGGCATTGATGTTGGAGAAGGTCTGGCTTATAATCAATGTTCTAGTACATCTCAAAGGTGTTCAGTGAGGTTGAGGTCAGGGCTCTGTGCAGTTCCTCCACACCAAACTCGCCAAACCATGTCTTTATGGATCTCGCTTTGTGTACCAGGGCTCAGTCATGGTGGAACAGGAAAGGGTCTTCCCCAAACTGCTGCCACAAAGTTGGAAGCATATAGTTGTGTAAAATGTCTTTATGTGCTGTAGCATTAATGTCATCCTTCACTGGAACTGAGGGGCTCAAACCCTGAAAAACAGCCCCTGCTCCTTATCCCTCCTCCACCAAACTTTACTGTTGGTAGGTGGCATCCAAGAAACTCGGGTTCGTCCAACAGACTGCCAGATATTGAAGTGTGATTCATCACTCCAGAGAACATGTTTTAACTGCTCCAGAGTCCAGTGGTGGCGCGCTTTACACCACTCTATTCGACACTTGGCATTGAACATAGTGATCTTAGGCTTGTGTGCAGCCGCTCAGCCATGGAGACCCATTTCATGAAGCTCCAAACACACAGTCCTTGTGCTGATGTTGCTTCCAGAGGCAGTTTGGAACTCTATAGTGAGTGATGCAACAGAGGATAAGCAATTTTTTGTGTGGTCTCACTGCTTCATGGCTGAGCTGTTGTTGCTCCTGCCCAGCCAATATGTCCATGTGGGCCTCACGTGTTAACAATAAAGCAATTGGGCCCCCTTTGGGCAGCCCACAAAGATTTGTCCATTGGCTCCATCCAACTGTCTATCTATCTATCTATTATTTACATGTTTATCTGCTGAGGGACTACACATGAAAATTTGCTAGTTAGCTAATTTCAAAATGCAAAGCATCTTTTCTTATTTGAAGTCAATGTTTTTGTGCATTGGCCCTGAAAAAAAAAAAAACAATAAGCTACAGTTTCAACAACTTAGCAAATGGTCAAAAATGTCAAAAAAGGTCCATCTTGATTTCAGGTTGACTTTTATATTTGAATATTAAAATTCTAGCACAAGCAACATATGTTTAAACCAACAATTGAGTCAAAGTATTAATAGAAGCTGGAGAGGCGAGTGCTTTGGAAACTACTGTTTACACAACAAGGTCCACTGTTCCCAGCCTATTGGGTCCTTGGATTACAATGCAAATAAATCTCCTGCTATAAATACTTACACAGGCTACTATGAAACTGCTGAGATTGGGATTAGGGTCCATGTCTGCATTACATAACATTCAGAGAACAAAGTTAACTGCATTACTAAGAACTATTTGGAGTCCCAGTTTCAGAGAAAACTCAGACGGCCGAAATCAAAAGAGCTCCTGAAAAAAAGGTTCATGTTACATATTGTTGCTGTTGCATAAAGATATATTTCTGAAACTGTAACTTTATAGGACAATGAAAAAAGAGAAGATTTTTAACTCTTATGCATGTTAATTTAAGTCTATTTTAGTTGATGAGATTTTGGGCCACTTCTATTGGCCCATTTTGCATTAAAATGTTTGTTTTTCTTCAAAAACATAATTTAAATGTTCCTTAGACACATATTTTGCAAAATGATCAAGCAATAATTCAGTGATTGAGATGTAAACAAAGTCATTCAGAGTGGTTTGATGTGAAGTAGTTCATTGTAGAGAAACTTACCTACTCAGATTTCTTTACAGTGGTGATAGGAACCAGGAGTCACAATGTCCACAACACAATATAGCTGTTTTATTTACTACCTAAAATGATTAATAAACCCACAAGTGTCCTCTGAGATTTTATATATAATGTTAATTATGATAATATAGTGAAAAATCTGAAAAAGTATGTTTTATTTGGGAACTATTTTGCCTTACAACATCTTAAGTGTACATCTCCGCCATTAAAGGATGTTAACATTTAGATGTTCATGGATTTTACATTGTGGTCCAAAACAACGTCTCGGATATTATCCACTGTATTAGTTATAACTTTCTCTGAGGGAGCTTTTATAGGCATTAACCTCCTCAGACGTCTGGTTCCTATCACCACCATTGTGAACAATTCTGACTCTGCAAGTTTCTCTATGAAATGGGTTTTAAAAAGTGCTTTGATCTTTGAAGAACTGTAACTGTGCTGCTGGAGTTTTTAAACACCTGGACTGACAATAGTCCACCTACCAAAAATATCCAGCCATCAGCTTCCTGTGACCACTGATGAAGGACTAGAGGATGGCCAACATAAACTGTGCAGCAGCAGATGAGCTATCGTCTCTGACTTTACCTCTACAGGGTGGACTGACAAGGTAGGTGTGTCTAATAGAGTGGACAGTGAGTGGACACAGTGTTTAAAACAGTGGTAAGCTGACAAAATGGACAATGAGAGTAGAAACAGATTTTAATGTTAAGGCTGATCAGTGTATAGGTGGGTATTTACAGACTGGAGCCCATCTGTTGCTATGCAGTTTATCAGCCCTCCATTTATCATTGATCAGTTTCTGATCTGGTTGGGTTGAGACTGGTTCACAACCCAAAATTATGAAGCTTTCTGGTCAGAAACTGACCATTGGTGAAGCTCTAGAAACCAGCAGAAGGTAAGAACTGGGCTTCCACTGTTTGCTGTTATTGATTAAAACACTGATTTCTATTGTCATTGTTTTGTGTTCTTGAACGCCACCAAAAGATTATGGTTTAGTGTTTACAGACGTCTGGATCCACTTCTACTCAAGCTTTTACAGGAAGTTTTCATTTCAGAAGTTTATTTTTTGCTTGCTTGGAAAAACTGGTGGAAGAAACCGGAGAACGAGACCCGGAACTGATTCAAGGAACATAAACTGGAAATCTGGAATCTTGGTAGGAACAACATAATTGTCCATTGATGTTCTGGAACAGGAATGTTAATTAGAAACATAGTGTAATAAGTGTTGATGACATTATTTCATTACTTAACAAGCCCATAAGTTGCCTGAATTTTGGGTGACTGGGATGGTTGTTGAAATGTCCGGTTTTTCCCATTTCTTGGCCGATGAGATTAAGTTCTTCTCCAATATCTCCTGCTACATTGCTCCATCCATATGCTCTGCATATGTTGTTCCAAAACGTGTATATCTGTCTGTATAATGGTGCATTTACGCATGTGCAGGTTACTCAGTAAGTACTTCCAACCACCACCCCCACCCCCCCCACCCCCTGCCATACCATGACAGATGCTGGCTTTTGAACCTTATACTGGTAACAATCAGGATGGTCTTTTTCTCCTTTGGTCCTGAGAACCTGATGTCCATTTACTCCATAAACAATCAGACCACAATACACGTTTCTGCTGTGCATTAGTTCATTTCAGATGGACTCAGAGAAGTTGGCGGTGCTCCTGGACATTGTTGACGGATCGATTCTGTTATGCATTGTCCCAGGAATTTCAGAATGAGCATATATTTTCCAAAAACAGTGAAGTTGATAAGGTAGAACATTGATTATCTTGTCTTTGTATTGTTTATATTTAAATACAGGTTGAAGATTCAGTAAGAGCTCAGTAAACACTGTCTGATGCTATTATTTCATTACACTGTACACTGAACGACTACTTTATTAAAACCACCTCCTTGTTTCTACACTCATTGTCCATTTTATCAGCTCCACTGACCATATAGGAGCACTTTGTAGTTCTACAGTTACAGACTGTAGTCCATCTGTTTCTCTGCACACTTTGTTACCCTGTTTTTCAATGGTCAGGACCCCCAGAGCAGGTATTATATGGGTAGTGGATCATTCTCAGCACTGCAGTAACACTGACGTGGTGGTGGTGTGTTAGTGTGTGTTGCGCTGGTCTGAGTGGATCAGACACAGCAGTGCTGCTGGAGTTTTTAAACACCTGAGAACTGTCGATAAACCAAAAACATCCAGCCAACAGCGTCCTGTGGGCAGCGTCCTGTGACCACTGATGAAGGACTAGAGGATGACCAACACAAACTGTGCGGCAGCAGATGAGCTATCGTCTCTGACTTTACCTCTACAGGGTGGACTGACAAGGTAGGAGTGTCTAATAGAGTGGACAGTGAGTGGACACAGTGTTTAAAACAGTGGTAAGCTGACAAAATGGACATTGAGAGTAGAAACAGATTTTAATGTTAAGGCTGATCAGTGTATAGGTGGGTATTTACAGACTGGAGCCCATCTGTTGCTATGCAGTTTATCAGCCCTCCATTTATCATTGATCAGTTTCTGATCTGGTTGGGTTGAGAGTGGTTCACAACCCAAAATTATGAAGCTTTCTGGTCAGAAACTGACCATTGGTGAAGCTCTAGAAACCAGCAGAAGGTAAGAACTGGGCTTCCACTGTTTGCTGTTATTGATTAAAACACTGATTTCTATTGTCATTGTTTTGTGTTCTTGAACGCCACCAAAAGATTATGGTTTAGTGTTTACAGACGTCTGGATCCACTTCTACTCAAGCTTTTACAGGAAGTTTTCATTTCAGAAGTTTATTTTTTGCTTGCTTGGAAAAACTGGTGGAAGAAACCGGAGAACGAGACCCGGAACTGATTCAAGGAACATAAACTGGAAATCTGGAATCTTGGTAGGAACAACATAATTGTCCATTGATGTTCTGGAACAGGAATGTTAATTAGAAACATAGTGTAATAAGTGTTGATGACATTATTTCATTACTTAACAAGCCCATAAGTTGCCTGAATTTTGGGTGATTGGGATGGTTGTTGAAATGTCCGGTTTTTCCCATTTCTTGGCCGATGAGATTAAGTTCTTCTCCAATATCTCCTGCTACATTGCTCCATCCATATGCTCTGCATATGTTGTTCCAAAACGTGTATATCTGTCTGTATAATGGTGCATTTACGCATGTGCAGGTTACTCAGTAAGTACTTCCAACCACCACCCCTGTAACGCAGGGTTTGTAAACCAGACACACGCGGATAAAAGTTAATCCGGAAGATTTATTCTGACGGGAGTAAACAGGGTTAACACCAGACCAGGCCAATAACCAGAACAAGCAGACGAAATACATGGGCATAGGCGAAAGCGAAGTCGAAAAAACAGGCGAGGGTCGTAACCAGAAATAGCACAAAAACCAAAACAACAAAGCCAAGACAGAGACGAGAATCGAAAACGAAAAAACAAGCGAGGTCAAACACGGAGTAGCAATCAGAAAAACAAACGGCTCGGTATGCACAGACTAGGTAAGGGCAATACTTCGCAAAGATACGTTTCAAACAAACCGGTATAAATACAGAGTGCAACAGGTGATGATGATTAGTATTCCGGTGACTGTGATCTGTTAGGTGGTTGGTGATTGGTTGGCAGAGTCTCGTGACTGACTGAAGGATTCTGGGAAGTGGAGTTCTTGGTGGTCTGGGAGTCCGAATGAGAACCAGGAAGCGTGACAGTACCCCCCCGCAAGGAGTCCGAGGGGGCCGAGGAACGAGGCCGACCTCGACGACGACCTTCCACGCTCCTGGACGAGTCTCGGACCACACCTCCGGAGCTGGCGCGGCGCTGGGTCGAGGCTCCACTCACGGAACATCCTGTCCGACGGCCTAAGCAGGAACTGACTGGGCGACCTCTGGGGCGACCTCTGGGACGCGGTGCCGGGCGGTCCGGATGGCGCTGGTGAAACTCCTCCACCAACCCCGGGTCCAAGACATCCCTGGCAGGAACCCAGCTCCTCTCCTCAGGTCCGTAGCCCTCCCAGTCAACCAGGTACTGGAGAACACCTCCTCTCCTCCGGGAATCCAGCAGCCTGCGCACAGCGTAGACCGGAGAGCCCTCGACCTCGACCGGAGGGGGCGGTCGAACGTCAGGCGAAGCCTCATCCAGCGGACCAGAGATCACGGGTTTCAGAAGGGAAACATGGAATGAATTACATACTCGGTATTGCCGTGGTAACTCAAGCTGATAAGTAACCTCATTGACTTGTTTAATAACTTTGAATGGACCAATGTATTTTGGAAACAGTTTTTTACTTCCCTCTGAGAACCTGAAGTCCCTGGTCGAAAGCCACACTCGATCCCCCGGGGAATATACTGGAGTTTCCCCACGGCGACGATCGGCCTGACGTTTCTGACGGCGCAGTGCCCTCTCGATATGCTGGTGAGTTTGTTCCCAGACTTGTTCACTACGGTGCATCCAATCGTCGACCGCGGGAACATCAGAAGGAAGGGCTGACCAGGGTGACAAGGGAGGCTGATAACCGTAGATACACTGAAAGGGAGTGAGACCTGTAGAAGAACTGATAAGAGAGTTTTGCGCAATCTCTGCCCAAGGTAAGTAACGTGCCCAGTCAGATTGGTTTTCATGACTATACAGTCTCAGAAACTTGTTCAACTCCTGATTAACTCTCTCGCACTGACCATTCGATTGTGGGTGGTAACCTGATGTTAAACTGACAGATACACCCAGTCTTTCAAAAAAAGCTGACCAAACTTGGGAGGTAAACTGAGGACCACGGTCAGACACAATATCCTCAGGGATGCCAAAAAGACGAAACACATATTGAAATAATGCCTCAGCTGTTTGGAAAGCATTAGGAATACCTGGGAATGGAATGAATCTGACTCCTTTAGAAAAACGATCTATGACAGTAAGAATTGTAGTGTATTCCTCTGATTTGGGTAAATCAGTAACAAAATCTATTGCTATATGTGACCAAGGACGTGTAGGAATGGGCAATGGTAGAAGTTTTCCTGCCGGAAGGGACTTAGGGACCTTACACTGTGAACATGTGGAGCATGATGCTATGAACCTATGAATGTCATTTAACATGTTCTCCCACCATACCGTTTTGATATGATTGTTGAGTGCGAGTCTCCCCAGGGTGTCCTGACGAAAGGGATGAATGGGCCCAGGTAATAATGCGATCTCTGAATTGGTCAGGTACATATTTTCTTGTTTGGGGGACATTGTTTCGGAACATCAACATTGCTAAGGCTGATCTATCTCCTCATCTACCGCCACAACGGATGGGGGCTATGATTATTTCAGGAGGCAAGACATTTTCTAGGGTAGCATTCATCTGATTCTCCTCATTAAAAGCCCTGGATAAAGCATCTGCCTTGGTATTACGAGTGCCGGGTCTATATGTGATAGAGAATCGGAACCTATTGAAAAAGAGGGACCAACGTGCCTGGCGGGGGTTGAGTCTTTTAGCTGACCGAAGGTATTCTAAATTTTTGTGATCAGTTAGCACAAGAAAAGGATGTTCAGCACCCTCTAACCAATGACGCCACTCTTCAAAAGCAAGCTTTATAGCTAGAAGTTCCCTATCACCAATTCCATAGTTGCGCTCAGTTGGGGTGAGTTTATGGGAGTAAAACGCTACCGGGTGTAACTTAAGTGGTGAACCCTCACGCTGAGAAAGAACAGCTTCCTACCCCTACATCGAGGCATCAACCTCACCACAAAGGCTGGGTAGGATCAGGGTGTTTTTAAAACAGGAGCAGACGTGAAGGCAGACTTCACAAGTTAAAAGCTTTCTCAGCTTGGGGTTCCAGGTTAGCTTTTTGGCATGCCCTTCAGAGGGCCGTCAGGGTGCTGCATGGAACTATACCACCATAATATCTACGGTAAAAATTGGCGAATCCAAGAAAACGCTGTAAACCCCTGATAGAAGTGGGGACGGGCCAGTTCAGGACTGCGTCTACTTTAGAGTCATCCATGGTGACTCCTTCGGAACTGATTATGTATCCTAGAAAGGATGTGGACTGCAAATGGAATTGACATTTCTCCCCTTTTACAAACAATTGATTTGCTAGCAACCGGGCCAAAACCTGACGGACATGACTAATGTGTGTGGAAAGATCTGGGGAGTAAATCAAGATATCGTCAATGTAGGCGATGACAAATTTGCCTAACATGTCTCTTAGCACATCATTATGAAGGCTTGGAAGACGGAAGGTGCGTTGGAAGACCGAAAGGCATCACTAGTACTCGTAGTGCCCCTGGTGGTGATAAATGCAGTCTTCCATTCATCTCCCTCTTTGATTCGGACAAGATTATAGGCACTGCGTAAATCTAGCTTGGTAAAAATAGTGGCGCCTCTGAGCTGTTCCAAGGCTACGGGCACGAGTGGCAGCGGATAAGGGTAAGACTTGGTAATAAGATTAAGTCCTCGATAGTCTATGCACGGCCTCAGTCCTCCGTCCTTCTTCTTCACAAAAAAGAACCCCGCTGCTGCAGGTGAAGTGGAAGGACGGATGAACCCCTGAGAGAGGCCTCCTGATATACTCTTCCATAGCTCTATCCTCCTCCTGAGTTAGGGGGTTAGACCCTAGATTTAGGTGGAACAGCACCCTCTATGAGTTCGATAGCACAGTCATATTCACGATGAGGAGGGAGTTCAGTGGCCTTGTGCTTGCTAAAAACTGTTTTCAGGTCATCATAATCAGGGGGAATGACTAAAGGTTGGTCGGAATTTGGACTTTCAATGGACGTGGAGCTCAAATTCAGACTGGGAAGTTCTAGACATTGTTCGTGACAGAAGGGGGACCAGCTACAGATCTCACGTTCAGACCAAGAAATGTTTGGGTTGTGTTTGTGCAGCCAGGGCAAACCTAAAATCACTGAATAGGCTGAAGTGTTCAATACAAAAAAGCTGATCTCCTCTTTGTGAAGAGCGCTGGTGTACATAATAACAGGCCTTGTGAGAGTGTCGATGACACCCTCTCCAACTGGGTCTCCATCCACCGCTGATAATCGTAGAGATGCTTGAAGGGTCTCAACAGGAAGCTGAAGTTGTTCTACGAGGGATCGGTGGATGAAGTTTCCCTCTGCTCCGGAGTCAATTAGGGCTGAAAAAACATAAGCAGAATTGAGGCAGCACAAAGTCACAGGCAGCTGAAACGACTTCGTAACCAACCCCCTCGTGGGAACACTCACCACATTAGCGCGTGGAGTATTCTCCACGCGCTTTCCAGGGGTCGGTGCTTGAGGTCTATGCGGACGCGCCCGACAGTCACGTAAAACGTGACCAGCAACGCCACAATACATGCACAGGCCTCTTTGTAACCTTCGAAGCCGCTCCTCCTGTGACAGACGGGTGGAATCACACTGCATGGGCTCGGCCAGAGCTTGATCCTGGCTGGGGATACTGGCAGGTGAAGCATGGGTAGTGGAACTTCCTCGGTGGTGAGCCATGGCTGAAGGGCGTGAGGAAGTTCTTGAGGATCTCAGCTGATCTAACCGAATAGCCAAACTAATAAGTCCCTCTAATGACAGATCATCATCTTTGCAAGCCAATTCGGATAGAATGTCTGAATTAAGTCCATTTCGAAAAGCAATGATAAGAGCTGGCTCATTCCATCCACTGCCAGCGGCTAGCGTACGAAATTCCAGGGCATAGTCGGCGACGGAGCGGTTTCGTTGGCGCAGTTTAACGAGTAATTCCCCTGAGAGCGTCCTTCATGAGGGTGATCAAAAACGGATTTGATTTTTTAACGACTGTTCATATGTGTCTAATTGCGCCTGCGGCCAGATTGCAGTGGCCCATTCCAGGGCTCGACCAGTAAGACGTGAAATTAAAAATGAAATACGCGCGGTGTCTGAACTAGGAGCCGAGTTACTAAAAAAAATCGAACACTGAAGCAAAAAACCGCGACACTGGTCTGGCGAACCATCAAACTTGTCGGGCTTACTAACAGGGAAAACACTAGTTGGAGTAGGTAGAGAAACAACAGGACTAGGATTAGTTTCACTAGATCCGCTAGCATTCATGTTCTGGAGCTGAGATGTGATCTCTTTAGGCTATTGGCGCTATGGATGCTAACTGTTGTTGCTGCTCACTCATCTGCTGTTGTGTGAGGGAGCCGACAGAGTGAGTAAGAGACTCAAATAACTGATTATGCTGATTTAAAATAGCACCCTGGTTACTCACAGCCGAGACGATCTCCTTTATATCCGCTGTCTGCATGATGGCGAAGTATTCTGTAACGCAGGGTTTGTAAACCAGACACACGCGGATAAAAGTTAATCCGGAAGATTTATTCTGACGGGAGTAAACAGGGTTAACACAAGGACCAGGCCAATAACCAGAACAAGCAGATCGAAATACATGGGCATAGGCGAAAGCGAAGTCGAAAAAACAGGCGAGGGTCGTAACCAGAAATAGCACAAAAACCAAAACAACAAAGCCAAGACAGAGACGAGAATCGAAAACGAAAAAACAAGCGAGGTCAAACACGAGTAGCATCAGAAAAACAAAACGGCTCGGTATGCACAGACTAGGTAAGGGCAATACTTCGCAAAGATACGTTTCAAACAAACCGGTATAAATACAGAGTGCAACAGGTGATGATGATTAGTATTCCGGTGACTGTGATCTGTTAGGTGGTTGGTGATTGGTTGGCAGAGTCTCGTGACTGACTGAAGGATCTGGGAAGTGGAGTTTCTTGGTGGTCTGGAGTCCGATGAGAACCAGGAAGCGTGACAACCCCCACCCCCCCCACCCCCTGCCATACCATGACAGATGCTGGCTTTTGAACCTTATACTGGTAACAATCAGGATGGTCTTTTTCTCCTTTGGTCCTGAGAACCTGATGTCCATTTACTCCATAAACAATCAGACCACAATACACGTTTCTGCTGTGCATTAGTCCATTTCAGATGGACTCAGAGAAGTTGGCGGTGCTCCTGGACATTGTTGATGGATAGATTCTGTTATGCATTGTCCCAGGAATTTCAGAATGAGCATATATTTTCCAAAAACAGTGAAGTTGATAAGGTAGAACATTGATTATCTTGTCTTTGTATTGTTTATATTTAAATACAGGTTGAAGATTCAGTAAGAGCTCAGTAAACACTGTCTGATGCTATTATTTCATTACACTGTACACTGAACGACTACTTTATTAAAACCACCTCCTTGTTTCTACACTCATTGTCCATTTTATCAGCTCCACTGACCATATAGGAGCACTTTGTAGTTCTACAGTTACAGACTGTAGTCCATCTGTTTCTCTGCACACTTTGTTACCCTGTTTTTCAATGGTCAGGACCCCCAGAGCAGGTATTATATGGGTAGTGGATCATTCTCAGCACTGCAGTAACACTGACGTGGTGGTGGTGTGTTAGTGTGTGTTGCGCTGGTCTGAGTGGATCAGACACAGCAGTGCTACTGGAGTTTTTAAACACCTGAGAACTGTCGATAAACCAAAAACATCCAGCCAACAGCGTCCTGTGGGCAGCGTCCTGTGACCACTGATGAAGGACTAGAGGATGACCAACACAAACTGTGCGGCAGCAGATGAGCTATCGTCTCTGACTTTACATCTACAAGGTGGACTGACAAGGTAGGAGTGTCTAATAGAGTGGACAGTGAGTGGACACAGTGTTTAAAAACTCCAGCAGCACTGCTGTGTCTGATCCACTCGTACCACTGAAGAACAGGGTAACAAAGTATCAGAGAAACAGATGAACTACAGTCTGTAACTGTAGAACTACAAAGTGCTCCTATATAGTAAGTGGAGCTGATAGAATGGACTTTGAGTGTAGAAACAAGGAGGTGGAATGGGCTATGCATTACTTCTACTCATTCAGAGGAGACAACAGGTGTCTGGGTTTTATGACGATTAAAAGCCAGTAGATGGCGATCTAGCTCCATAAATGCACTGGAGGTGTTTTGAGTTGTGTGTGTATGTGTAATGCGTGTGAGAGGGAGTGTTCAATAGATATGATTGTTCAACCAGCAAAGTCATTAAATATATTAAACTACTGACAGTACAAATGTTTGGAAGTGCTGTTAAAAAGTCTGAATTAATGTTTTCATTGATATAAAATTCATTTTGTTGTAAATATTATTGTAATTTCATTTATTGTAATTTCAATTGATTGTGATAGTTCTGTGTACACAGCTTTCATGTGATTAGTGGGAAGTGGTAAAAAAATTTTAGATGCTTTTTTTGTCCTGCAAAGGACATTCGGCATTTTGCTGCCTATGTCCAATGTGGGAGCAGCACAGCATCATCAGCAGAACAACCCTAGTCAGTCATTGGATTTGATCCCACAACTTCCTGGTGGATAACTCACACCACTCGAACTGCTAGGCTAAATCCTGTTAATCCCAATGACTCAGAAAATCTGAATATAGTTCACATGCAGAGTGAAGTTCTAACAAAATTTAAATCCAGAATAAAGTTCTAATAAAAACATCAGAACAAAATTTTAATAAAAATATCCAGAATGAAGTTTTGATAAAATTAATGTTCAGATTAAAGTTCTAATAAAATTAACATCCAAAATGAAGTTTTAATAAAATTCATATTCAGATTGAAGTTTTAATAAAATTAATATCCAGAATGAAGTTCTGATAAAATTAATATCCAGAATGAAGTTCTAAAAACATTAACATACAGAATGAAGTTCAAATAAAATGAACATCCAGAATCAAGTTTTAATAAAATTCTTATTAAGATCGAAGTTCTAATAAAATGAATATCCAGAATGAAGTTCTAAAAAATTAATGTTCAGAATGAAGTTTTATTAAAGTTACCATCAAGAATGAAGTTCTAATACAATTAACATTCAGAATGAAGTTCTAACATGACGGTCTAATAAAGTTAGCAGCCACAAGGAAGGTATAATAAAATGAATATCCAGAATAGAATTCTAATAAAAGCAATATCCAGAATAAAGTTATGATAAATTAATATACAAACCTAATATCTGCAAGCAAGTTATAATAAATTAACATGTGCAATACTGTATGATACAATTAAAAACAAGAATAAAGTTGTAATAAATTACTATTCAGAATAAAATTTATATTTTGAATTAAATTACAATAAAATTATCATCCACGGTCAAGTTAAAAAATAATCCTTTAGAATACTTTATGTAGAAAAGTTATGCTGTATTCTGAGACAGAAAAACAGCATTTAATAACTTCCCCAAAAAACAAAAATCTAGAATAAAAAATCTACAATATATTTTAGTAATTTATATCTCAGTCTGCACTGTAGAAACTCTTCTTATTCATAAAATAAGACAACATATTAAAATGCCAATGGATTCTATATGATGGGCAATAATGCAGAAACCAGTGAGTGTAAAACAGTTTCTGGCAACCGTCAGATTATTCTGTGTTACATAATCCTCTCCTTTATCTATCTAACTCCACCCTGTTGCTTTCCTTTTACGATCCCGCTCTCTTGTACTCGTCTGTGATCTGCCATTCTTCTTGAAGAGAACTGAGTGATAAGAAGCTGTGATGTGCTGAGTCGACTCCGTCCTTCAATAAGGTCATAAAAAATGGCAAAAAAAAAAAACTTAATTCATTCACTGACTTATTAATGAATCAGACTGTCATTAATAATCATTAAAGTCCACAGCATATTTAATCTGAATACGGAGCAATTTGGAAGACGTGACCTCCAAAGTTAAGTAGAATTCCATGTGTTTGACTGTGTTCAGAATGTCAGATTCACCTTAGTGTTTCTCCTTGAGCTTATCAGAGAGTGTCTAACTATCAAAGTGTCAAGGTTAATGTATGCAAGCATATGTTTATGACATAAGTGTTAAAAGTTATGCCTAATTTCATAATTGAGTACATAAAATGCAGAAACTCTGCATTTAAAAGTTTTTACAAAAATAACTGTCATTTTGTATATTAATAACTTTTACAATGTAGACCAAAATATGTACTACAGTAGATAGAATGCAAGTAAAAACAGAAAGCAGCGATTTATAAATCTACTTTGGCCTGTATTTGAACAAAAACAGTACAAAGACGAAATGGTTACATTCATTCTGAAATTAAGGCCTGAAACATGTTCCAGGAAAAATTTAGGACTAGAAACATTGTGAAACGGTCAAAAGCCTAGTCCCTGAATGCCCGTGACCCTTCGACCTCTCAGATGGCACTGTGCTAAAGTCCAGCATGCTTCTGTGATGTATTTCACCACATGAGAAGAGGAATATCTTGAAAAACGTGGTCAATAAACAAAATCTGTCACTGCGTCCATAAATGCGAATTAAGACTGTACTATGCATAGTGGAAGCCAAATGTTAACAACATCCAGAAATGCTGCCGACTTCTCTGGGCTTGAGCTCATCTGAAATGGATGCACAGTGGAAACATGTACTGTGATCTGATGAGTCAACCTTTTAGATTTTGGAAATAATAGAAAATGTGTTTTATGGGGCAAAGAAAAAAAAAGAACTACACAAATCGTTAAGTACATAAAGGTCAAAAGTCAGGGTCTGTCATGGCATAGGGGAGGTATTAGTGAGTAACGTTCACATGTGGGACAGCACCTAATGCTGAACACATTTGGAAGACATATGCTGCCTTTTAGACATCGTCTTTTTCAAAGAATGTTCATGCTTATTTCGACATGACGACAACACCAAGAAACTTTTTGCACATGTTACAACGGCATGGCTGCATATTCAGAGAGTGTGGGTGGCCTGTCTCCTATTGAAAATGTGTGTCTTAGTAAGCTCAAAATATGAGAACAAAGGTCTTGTAAAGTTGCACAGCTGAACTTTTAGTATAACAGAAGAACGGCAAAAAATTAAGCTTGTAAAACTGGATTTGTTTGTGTTTTCAGTCCCCAAATGATTATTAAGTGTTGGCAAAAGGAAATGTGATGTAGCACAGTGATAAACATGCTCCTGTCCCAACTTTTACAGAACCTGTTGTAGGCATTCATAAGGTAAAACATAGAATGTGTTTGTTTTTTTGTTTTTTTACTGTTTTCAATTTAAAACAGAGTTTTTAAATCACTGCTTTCTATGTTTATTAGCATTTCACATACTCTTTCAACTTTTTTTGGAATTGGGGTTGTAAATACCAGAATGTATTTTTACATATTTTATTCTTATCTCAAGTATTCTGCAAACTAAATAAAAAAGTCATTAAATGATAAATATCATTTTTATCCATTAACATCTTTTCAACTTTTCTACCCTGAGATTTGATCACCATTTTCAAAATACATGCATTATGCAATATGGATGTCAACTGTAGTATAACTTTATTCTGGATATCAATTTTATTATACAGTTAGGTTCATAAATGTTTGGACGTGAACCAAGTTACTTCAGGTTACTTTAGGTGTCCATGACCATAGCACACTGGGATTTATATTAAATATGATTATGAGCTGCAAAGTGCAGACTTTCAGCTTTAATTTAAGGCATTTTACATCCATATTGGCTGAACAGTGTACAGCTAAAGCTAAAAAGTACTTGGACGATTAGCTGCTCAGCTGTTCCATAGCCAGTTATGTGTTATTCCCTCATTACTTCACTCACTTACAAGTAAGTAGATGAAAGGTCAAGAGTTGATTTCAAGTGTGGCATTTGCATTTGGAATCTGTTGCTGTTAACTCTCACTATGAAGTCCAAAGATCTTCACTGCCAGTAAAGCAAACCTTCAATAGACTGAAATCATAATAAACCAGTCAAAAAGATATAATAAAAACATTAAGTGTGGCCAAATCAAAAATTTGGTACACTCTTAAAAGAACGACAGAAGAACTCCTGGTGAAGAAAACCTCTTCAGAACATTTGTCCAGATTAAGAAATCTCTCCAGGAGGTCAGCATATCTGTGTCAACCGTCAACAATCAAGAGACTTCATCAGAGTAAATGCAGAGGGTTTACCATAAAATCCTCAAAAACAGCTTCACCAGATCAGAGTCTGACAAAAACACCCATAAATCCATGCTCATAGCTGGCTACATAAAGTGCTTGCAGGTTGTGGTGTCTGCCAAAGTGGGTGTTACTAATACTGACTTAATAGGGATTCCAAAGTTTTGCACATGCCACAGAATAAGCATTTCTTATTTGAACTTTGAACTGGTAATTATGAACAATAATATTTATCTCCAGTGTGCTATCAGTCATTTACTTCAAAGCATCTTTGTCATGGATCAATAAACTTTTCCATTAACCTTTTTCCAAGAACTTTGACCGCAGAAAGCCCCTTATTAATATTATTTGTGAAAGAGTTCAGGGGTCACTTCTAATCTGGTTTACGTTGGCTCAGAGAGCAGCAGGAGTTCTTCTTCAGCTCATGGTTGGTCAGGAGAGAAGTGCTGTCCACTTGCTGTTGGTCATGATGATGCCAGTGAAGGTGTTCATCCTGTTTTTCCTTCTGGCCATGGTAGGGCTGTCCACTGCTTCAGGTAAGTCCACGTCAGTCTCCATGATGACAGCCTGGGGCAACATCAGCCCTACATGGAATATCATCTATAAGGAGTTTTTTTTTCTATTTGCATCCACCTGTATTATGTTACCTGTCTCACATTCACTGGTCTCACAATTGTGAAACTTTCCCATATGTTCTTATGATGCATTCAGATGGATTTTGTAGTTCATCACAAGAAGGTTGCTCTAGCATTTCATGTTACCAAGTTGTCACCAACATTCTCTGATATCATGTAAACACAATAGACCAATCATATGCAAAGGTTTGAACAGTTTCATATTGGTATGATTAAATGCTTTGACAGATTGTTCACTGAGTTTACAGAATTTACTTGATTCAGAGTCAAAATAACAGGTAGATTACTCAGTTAATTATATATTTTTAGTGTCAGCTGTGCTGCCCATTAGCTCTTTGAACATTAGCTTACTTAAAGTGAGAAGAACATAGTAAAAGGACACCAGTTTAGCAAGGATTAATTAGCTAATTAGCTAACTACTTGCATGCTTCCTCAGGGTAGAAGCAAAAATTTAGACATATTTGCATATTTGGTAGCCAATAATTATGCTTTTTTTCATTTCATTGAAATTCCTCGTTCCTCATTTGTGCTGGAAAGATTAACCTTTTCTTTCTCCGCTAAACTGGACATCTCTGAACTCATCAGGGCTGAAGTGTTTTTGTGGCTGGGAGATTCTCTGTTTTCATTAGCCGTCCAGGGTCTGCTGCAGAGAAGCTTCCCTACGGCTCAATACTGCCACCGTCATGCTTCACGGTGGAGATGGTGTGTTTAGCATAATGATGATAATGTGGCGTTTAGTCTGATGGCCAAAAATCTCGATTTTGGTCTCATAGAACCTTCTTCCATTTGACTTTCTTCTAGAGTCTTCTGGCCGACTACAACAGAGAGGTCATGTGAGTTTTATTTAACAGTGGCTTTCTTTTTGCCACTCTCCCATAAAGCTGTGACTGGTAACACATCCAGACAACAGTCTCTCCAATCTCAGCCACTGAGACTCATTCAGTGTTGTCATAAGTCTCTTAAAGGCCTCCCTTTCTAGCCTCCTTTTTGCACAGACACTCAGTTTTTGCCGGTTGTTGGCAGATTTGCAGCTGTGCCATACTCTTCATTTCTTAATGATTGATTTAACTGTACTCCAAGGACATTCAGTGACTTGGAAATGTTCTTGTATCGACCCACTGTGCTTTTTCAATCACCTTCTCAGGGAGTTGCTTGGAGTTCTCTTTTCTATTAACGGTGTTGGTTGTGCCACAATACTAACCAGACGTTAGATCTATCAGATACTTATGCTTCAGTCATTTGGAACCCCTTGATTGCACACAGGTGATCTCCATTTAACTAATTATGTGATTTCTAGCACAATCCAATGAATTTAATGCACTTTGTAGAGAGTTTCACTTTGACATAAAAGAGTGCTTCTGTTGGAAAAAAACCCTGATTCAATGTTTGATGATAATAACAGAAGAAAACTAAGGGGGTTAAGACTTTTTATAGGCACTGTACTTATGCAAAGAGGCAAATGCATAATATATCATTTAATATTTACCTTCTTATTATGGGCATTAAGTCATGGCAAACTGACCATTATTTTAATGCCAAAATAGATGCAGAGTGTAAAACATTAGACCAAACCAAATTACAAAAAATGGCGAGTAGGAAAAGTGTAAATAAAAACAGGCCACGGTAATTTGAAAATTTGCATTTGACTGAAAACTGTACAAAAACAAAATATTTAGTATATTAATATTTATTTATTTCAACTAATTAACTTTTTTTTTATTTGATGCCTGCTACATGTTCCAAAAAAGTTGGGACAGGGGCATGTTTACCACTGTGTTACATCACCTTTCCTTTTAACAGAGTTCAGTACTCATGTGGGAACTGAGGATACCAGTTGTTGTAGTTGAGAAACATGGATTCTTTCCCATTCTTGCTTGCTTGACTTCAGCTGCTCAACAGTCTAAGGCCCCTGTTGTCATATAGTATTTTAATACTCCAGTTTAATACTCCACAATTTTTTGAATGGGAGGCAGGTCTGGATTGCAGGCAGGCCAGTCTAGCACCTGAACTCTCTTACTGTGAAGTCATATTGCAGAATGTGATTTGGCATTGCTGAAACAAGCAGGGACATCTCGAAAAAGACATCATCTAGATGGCAGTACATGCTGCTCTAAAATGTATATATACACCCCACAGCAAAAATGCAGTTACCCACTAACACACCCCTATGCTACGACTGATACTGGCTTTTGAACTTTATTCTGGTATATGTCAGGATGGTCATTTTCCTTATTGACCTGTAGAACACAACGTGCATTACTGCCAAAAACAAAATGAAAGGTGGACTCATCAGAGCTATCACACACTTCCACTTTGCATCAGTCCATCTCAGATGAGCTTTAGCCTAAAGAGAAATCAGCTGCATTTCTTGATGTTCTTCATGTATGATTTGTTTTGTGTAGTAGAATTTTAACTTGCACTTGTAGGTGTGACAAACTTAGTTGACTGACAAGAGTTTTCCAAAGTTAATTGTAGAGAAACTCTCCTAAAACTCTGATTTCTTGACAGCGGTGGTGATAGGAATTAGGGGTCATGAAACATAGCCATTTTATTTACAATCCAAAACCACAATTGAACCCACACGTGTCTTCTGAGGTTTTACATGTAACATTGATAATAATAATACAAGTTGTTAATCTAAAAATACATTTTATTTGCCTTGTAGCACCCTGCATGTACCACTCTGCCATTAATGTACAGTATGTGGCCAAAAGTATGTGGACAGATGAGTTTTGGCCCAGAGAAGTCGGCGGTGTATATATATGTATAACTTGCATTTGTAGAAGCAGGACAAGAGTTTTCCAAAGTATTCCTGAGACCATGTGGTTATGTTCATTTCAGAAGTGTGTCGGTTTTTGATTCGGGTCCATCTGAGTGATCGAAGGTCATGAGTATTCCACATGAGGTGTTTCTTATTATTCCATAAACTTCCCAGTCTTACATTGCCCCCAGCCCAACTTCTTTGGAATGTTGCAGGCATTACATTTGGAATTAGTTTATATTTACAAAAGGTTGCGAAGGTAAAATATTAAATATATCTTCTTTATGTTTTTCAATTAACTAACTGTAAAAGATGGTTTATAAATCATAGCTTTCTGTTTTTATGTATATTTTGCCTACTGTCTAAAGTGGATTTGTTGACATACTGATCCATTCCAGTAGATAGATGTATTGTTCACATGATTAATGCATCATTTTCCAATGACCACCAGGACTGCTAGTTATTATTTGATGATGTGACAATTTTGGAACTTCACAAATTGACGAAGGCTCTCTGAATGCACCATTAGCTCTGTGGTTGTGTTTCTCTCTCCTCACCTGTCCACAGGTTCGGTATTAGATAATGTTCCACCCACTCCCGCTGCGGGTTTTCTCTCTGCAGTCCCACCAAGCTGTCAACCAGGCAATGGGTTGAATAACGATGGGAAGAATGTGTTGGTGTGAGAGTGGGAGTGTGCTTTTCATTCCAAGCGTGTGTTTCATTTAAGGAGTGTGTGTGTGTGTGTGTGTGTGTGTGTGTGTGTGTGTGTGTGTGTGTGTGCTGAATACATTTCATAATGTGTTTTTTTTTTACCCCCGATGCCTGAAGCCCTCTTGTCACAGAACGAATAGGGCCCAATTGGTGGTGAATTCAATGGAACTCATTTACATGAAGACAGCCCGCCTACTTTCTTTCTTTGTATATCCATTTATGACGTTTAAGCCAACTTCATGTAAAACCTGCAAACCTTCACTCAACAATAAAGTTGTCAAAGTTTAAAGAATCCCCACATGATGAAGTGCTAAAGGAGAATTCAGTCAGAATTCAGAAGTCAGTCGTTGAGATGTAAAGAAAGTCATGAAATGGTTCACTCTAGAGGAAGTTTATGTAAAATGTAATCATAATGGTAGTTTTTAATCAAAAAACATACATTTTCTTTGCCTTACAACACCCTACATGTACCACTCCACCATTAATGAGCACTATGTGGCCAAAAATATGTGGACACCTGACCATTACACCCACGTGAGCTTGTTGGACATGCCGTTCCAAAATCATGGATAATAAAATGGAGTTGGCCTCCTTTTGTGGCTATACCAGCCTCCACTTGTCTGGGAAGGCCGTCCACAAGATTTTGGAGTGTGCCTATGGGAATCTGTGCCCATTGAGTCAAAAAAGCATTTGTGAGGACAGACGCTATTGGACGAGAAGGCCTGGCTCACAGTCTATGTTCCAGTTCATCCCAAAGGTGTCCAAACCCATTTCATGAAGCTCCCAACACAAAGTTCTTGTGCTGATGTTGCTTCCAGAGACAGTTTGGAACTCTATAGTGAGTGACGCTACCGAGGATAAGCAAATGTATGTGCTATGCACTTCAGCACTTGATGGCCTCACTTGTGGCTGAGCTGCTGTATTTCCTAGATGCTTCCATTTCACAATAATAGCACTTACAGTTGTCTGGGGCAGATCTAGCAAGTTAAATGTTTCACAAACTGACTCAGCAAAGGTGACATCCTATGGCGTTTAAACTGACTGAGCTCTTCAGTACGACCCATTCTACTGCCAGTGTTTGTCTATGGAGATTGCATGGCTATGTGCTTGATTCTATACACCTGTTAGCAATGGTGTGGCTGAAACGTTTGAATAAATCTCAATAATTAGGAGGTGTGTCCACATACTTTTGGCCATATTGTGTATTTAAAGCATAGAAAGTAAATTAAAATACATAAAATAAGTTTTAGGCCAAAAAAAATTTACTCAAAACCACCATAAAACATGTCTTGGGTATCAAGCAGTGTATTCATAACCATTTCTATAAGGGAGCTTTTAAAGGCATTAAACTCTAAAAGCATTTCACATCAAACCACTCTGAATGACTTTGTTTACATCTTCACCACTTCATTATGCTGAAATTGTAAACTGTTAAATAGAGGACTGTATATTTTAAAACCTTTATGTTTAAGATCCGCATCCATAAACCCTAGGCCCATATGGACCGGCATGGACAGGCCCTGGTTCCACAGCAGTTGTCCAATTGCACTTTACCTTTGGGATTGGATTAAAGCCCTGAAATAGCCCATGAAATGTCCAGATTGCAGGGATTTCATCCAATCCAGAAACCAAAATCCAATTTGAAGACTTCAGAGAAAATGGATGCTGAGATAGATGAAGACAGGTATTCCCAACGTTGCTATCGGCTCTTTGCTCCCCAGCTTTGGGGGCCAGGCTGGGGTTGATGGGAGAGCCAGCTAATTAGCAGAAACTCACTAGGCTGGTCTCAGCACAGGGAAATTAGACAGGCTTTATATGGCTGACCTTGGAAACCAGATTTGTGAAGATGATTAACTACTGATCTTGTGGTCTCTTGCCTCAGTTAATGTATAGAATGTATATATTTACATTGGTGCTTGAAAGTTTGTGAACCTTTTAGATTTTCTATGTTTCTGCATAAATTTGACCTGAAACATCATATTTTTTACTAATAGAGATAAAGAGGACCAAGTTAAACAAATGCAACAAAAATGATCACTTGGTCATTTATTTTTTGAGGAAAATGATCCAATATTACGTCTGTGAGGGGTATGTGAACCTTTGCTTTCAGTATCTGGTGTGACCACCTTGTGCAGCAATAACTGCAAAACAGCTGCAACTCGGTTATGTTGGTGGGTTTTCTCCCATGAACTGCTGCTTCAGATCCTTCCACAACATTTCCATAGGATTAAGGTCAGGACTTTGACTTGGTCATTCCAAAGCATTAACTTTATTCTTCTTTAAACATTCTTTGGTAGAATGACTTGTGTGCTGAGGGTCATTGTCTTGCTGTATGACCCACATTCTCTTAAGTTTCAGCTCATAGACAGATGTTCTGACATTTCCTTTAGAATTTGCTGGCATAATTCAGAGTTCCATCAATTGTTCCATCAACAATGGTAAGCTGTCCTGGCCCAGATGCAGCAAAACAGGCCCAAACCATGATTTTTCACAGATGGGATTAGGTTTTTATGCTGGAATGCAATGGATTCCTTTCTCCAAACATAACGCTTCTCATTTAACCCAAAAAATATCTATTTTGGTCTCATTTGTCCACAAAATATTGTTCCAATAGCCTTCTGGCTTGTCCATGTGATCCTTATCAAACTGCAGATGGGCAACAATGTTCTTTTTGGAGAGCAGTGGCGTTCTTCTTGCAACCCTGCCATGCACACCATTGTTGTTCAGTGTTCTCCTGATGGTGGAACATTAACATTAGCCACGGTGAGATGGGCCTTTAGTTGCTTAGAAGTTACGCTGGGTTCCTTTGTGACCTCGCAGACTATTACACACCTAGCTCTTGATACGATCTTTGTTGGTCGACCACTCCTGGGGAGCGTAACAGTGGTCTTGAACTTCCTTCATTTGTACTCTGTCTGACTGTGGGTGGTGGAGTCCAAACTCTTTAGAGATGGTTTTGTAACCTTTTCCAGCCTGATGAGCATCAACATCTCTTCTCCTGAGGTCCTCAGAAATCTCCTTTGTTCATGCCATGATACACTTCCACAAACATGTGTGATCAGATCCCTGTTCTTTAAATAAAACAGGGTGGTCACTCACCTGATCGCCATCCCATTGATTGAAAACACCTGACTCTAATTTCACCTTCAAATTGTCTGCTAATCCTACAGGTTCACATACTTTCATTTTCATCAAAAAGTCCAATATTTATGTCTCATTTGTTTCATTTGGTTCTCTTTTTCTGCTATTAGGACTTGTGTGAAAACCTGATGAAGTTTTAGGTCAAACCGATGTAGAAGTATAGAAAAATAGTGATGATATTTACAGTTTAGCACTTCTCTATAATCTAACATAGATATAGACTCAAATTTCTCTCTCTTATTAAGACTGTTGGTGGGTTCTGATCAGTTTGAAGTTTCTTTATGTTTTCCCCTCAGTCTACTCTTTCAAGCTGGAGGATTTCTGTGCTTTTTTTTGCAGGCATGTGTTTCAGGCTTATAGGATCCCTCTGCTGTCTACTGCAGCATATTAGCAGGGGTGTAATAGAAGTTATGTAAGTGCTACATTTTCTTTGTTCCCCTCGGTGTCCATAAAAAACAGCAAATACAGAACACCAATACATATTTAGTCAAAGCACATAGTTACAATGCGAACACAAGCAGCTGTTTTTCTATGTAGCGTGGCGAGAGAGACGAAAGCCCACGCTAATGAATTGTAACACAAAACAAACAGATTCTGCAGTCTAGTTGGTAATTCTTCTCTCTTTTCTCTGATATCTTCACCACACATACATACACACACTCCTCCTGCCGCCGATGCAGAAGATTATGTAAAAATACTGAATATTTATGTCTATAAGCAAAACTTCAAGTGTATTAGTACAAGTTATACATTTTTCATTGCAGGAAAAAGAGCAGAAGATATACGTAACAGAAAAGTAAACAGAAACCTAAGTGATATTTTTCCACACCTCCAAAGTTCAGTCTTAGAAGTTGGTTGCTTTTCAGTTTCTAACGATCCAAGAAAGCCCACATTCAGTGGTGTTGAGGTCTGGACTCTGGGGTGGTCAGTCCATCGTTCAGCTTCTTTGTTTGATGTGTCCGTCTCCTTTTCTCAGTGAGGTTCTTCTTGATCAGCTACACATCCTTTCAGACCCACAGCGCTGAGTCGTCTTCTCACAGTGGAAGGATGGACAGAAACACCTGTGGATGTTTTCAGATCTGAAGCAGCTTGATTTTCTCCTCTCTCTCAGAGATGAAAGCTTTAAGTGCTGTTTATCTGATGGGGGCAGTTTTGGTGCCTACCAGGTCTTGCGGGTGGTTGTTAGGAGTCCTATTTGTCTCTGAATCTTGTGCAAGTGGGTTATCTTACACAGTTCTGCCAAAATTGTACACCCCTGGCCTAAATAACACATTTTTATAGATTTTGAAGTGAAATTTTGTTCACACATCCCCTGCAGAGCACAAACTTTTTTAACCCATAAATACAGTGCATTCAGACAGTGCTTTTGAACAGCAGTGTAAAACAAAGAACATGACCTGCTTTGTATTATGGCAGCTGAGATATTTGTATTTGTTTTCCTAGTTGAAGAGGAGAACCCAGAGTTCTGGAGGGCCCAGGCTCAGACTACGCTGAAATCAGCTCTCAGCAGGAAACTCAACACTAATGTGGCCAAAAACATCGTGCTGTTCCTGGGAGATGGTGAGACTAAACTTTCAATACTCATCACTAGACTAATTACTGTGGCATTAACCTCAAAACCCAGTTTGAACACCCCCTGTCAGATTCCCTCTACAGGGAACAAACTTAAATATGACAAATTTCTGCTAATTTTAGAGCACACTTTCTGTTTATTTGCTAAGTTCAAGATATTGGAAGAAACTAAAGTGAAAAATACCAAATGTGCCATAATTTTTGCACAGGCCACATTTTATGTTTTTCCTTTTGCTCTGTTTATGCACCAGGGAAGTAGTTCTAACATTATTCATTAATTAATTATTATTATTTATGTTAATTATTAATTATACATTAATTATTCATTAATTAACTCCATATGTATATAATGACAATACAGTTGAATTGAATTTGCATATCTTTTTTTCAATTATTAAACTTTGTTTGGAATTACAACTGATTTTATAGCCAATATTTCAAGAATGTTTGAGTGAATATGTATAGTAAATTCTACTTCTACATCTATTTACAGTCATTTTGTCATTTACCTCATCTGATGTTTGATCACGACTTTTTATACATGTCAATTTTAATATTATACGCTTTTCTAGTCATTTTACAATCATTTACAAATATATAAAATAGCAAAAAAGGTTAATAAAACAAGCAACTGTAAATCTTTGAATGGTAGATGACTGAAACTGATACTTAGATAATATTTTTTTTATATATTTTGTTAATGACAATAGAAATCACAAAATTAAGCAAGCAATATTAATTATGATGTCCTAAAAGCCATATTGACAGCTGTTGTGTCTCATATAGTGGTCAAGGTTAAGATATTGGTAGAACAGAACTGGCCCCAGGTAAGTGTAGATGGTGCATTTATTGTTGATTGCTGTTTTCAGGGATGGGCATCACTACGATCACTGCCGCTCGCATCTTAAAGGGCCAGCTGGAGAACCAGACGGGGGAGGAGACTGTCATGACCATGGATACGTTCCCTTATGTGGGCCTCGCTAAGGTACACATACATGCACACTCGCATATATAAACTCATACGTATATCAAGTATCTAAAAAATCATAACTTTACATAACTGTTGTTTGTTTGATCATGAAATTTTGACATAATGTAAAAGGCAGCTGCTGTGCTCAAATGATGCAGAAAAACAAAAATGGACGATTTACAATATATGACAATGTATTACTGTACTTGTGAGGTCTTCCATTGGCTCCAATAGTACTGTAACATAATAGCCTTAGCTCTAAACCTAACCACAACTTAGGGGAAGAAAAGAAATGCATAAGTTCCAGGAGTGTGAAAACACTAATTTTTCATAGTTTTGAATTCAGATTTGATTTCACTTTGTATTTTGCAAAAATGTAATGCTTATTTTTTCTCCAATATACAGCAAATGAGGTAGTTGTGTATTAAAACATGCAGAACTTATTTTAACTTCAACATCAACTAAACATCCCTTACAAAAAAAAGAAGTTTATTCAAGTCTGCTATTAGCATACTTCTTTTTAACTAAACCTAAGTTACTTTTTTATGTGCTTTTTATGTAAGATATATTAGACAAAATTATACATAAGTATATTTGGCCTATACTTGTATGTATACATGTATATGTATACACACATACTTGTAAAGACTCATTCATACGCTTGTGGATACTTGTGTCCTGTCCTCGTAATAATATAAATATAAAATGTATATAATATAAAATATACTTTCATAAACTAAAATGTGGGCTAGAAGTATATAAGTAGTACATATAAGTTCATTTATAGTGTATTTCACAGTATAGTTGAGGTACAAACTAAAACTTAGATGCAAACAAGTTGTGTTCTCAAAGTTTACTACTTTTATTCTTAAAGAATACTTTCAAATATACTTTTATAAACTAAACAGTGTCCTGATTTAGTCCCAAGAAGTGTTGAAAGTGTAGACTTATAAGTACACTACCAGAACATTGATATAAGTACACTTACTACATTAAGTATACTTTGGAAATATACTTGATCTTTACTTAAGTTTACTTAATAAAATGAACTTTATGTATACTTTTTTGTCATTTGACCAGGGCACAAAAAACTTTTGCATACAACTGTAAGCCCTGGCTGCTCTTTACCAATCATTTTTCACTTTTCTGATACTGTAATAACCTGTTTTCCAACAATCTTTGGCCCCTTTGGTTTTTTATTAAACACACTGTTGTACATGCAACCTTGTGAGGACCATCTATTAGTTTTTTCACTGTCTTTCTGGGGACATTCTCAGTTTTCTTGTTTGAAAAAGTGTTTGTATCTATGTTTGTTTATTTGTCTGTGTGCATGTTTGTAGGTGTATTCAGTAGATTTTCAGATTCCGGACAGTGCTGCCACCGCGACGGCGTATCTGTGCGGTGTTAAGACTAACCTGAATGTGGTGGGTCTTAGTGCTGCTGCACGAAATGGAGTGTGTCGCTCACAGAAGGGCAATGAGGTCACGTCTATTCTCAAGTGGGCTAAAGATGCAGGTACACACACACACACACACACACACACATTTTAATTATTTATGCAGGTACACAATTGAAAATACATAATGAAAATGCCCAAACCTTGTAAAACTTTGCATTGATCGACTAGTCATGCATAAAAAAGTGTCCATATTAGCAAATCATTACTGTCAAAAAAAAATGTGTATCTCCAAAATAGAAACTTTACAGGTAGTGCCAAAAAAGTTCTTAACTTTTAAAGTAAGTTAATGTAGAGTTTTAATTCCAAGCGATATTAGAACATTTCTATTGCTCCATTAATCACAATATGAAGGACAATTGCTGAGTTCAACCTGTAAAATGCCGTTCTTACAGATGTTACAGTAATTTGTAAGCAAATCAATTATAATAATAATAAAAATTAATATTAGGAAGAAAAATACTAAAAGAGACAAATAAAAGAGAGAACAATATAGAAGAAACTATGGTAAAGCATAAAGCTACAACCACAGCATCTAAAAAGATAAAAAGAAACAGTGACATTTACAGATACATCATGTACTTTGTGGGGACCTTTCAGGTGGAAACATGTAATTATCTGCAACATTCGGCAGAACATTTTGTAATGTGGGTTGCGCTTCGGACTCCTTTCCTAAGCAGATTAATCCAATGATTACAAACACAGTGAAAGAGTGTTTAAAGAAAAGATTGCAAGTTTGGACTAAGCTGTCTTTGAATGTAATGTTATGTAATGTTATGTAATGTAATGTAACAAATGTAATGAGGACGTGAGTGAATTATCTACTTTTGTCATCATATCTTTACCAAGTATTACTCAACATCCTTTTGATGTTTTCCTCCTTCAGTAAACAATTGACACTGCTAAAGCTGTTATTATTCATTTTTGCCAATGATGCTGTTACCATGGCAATGTTGGCATGGCTGCATGACACCATCATTCACATACAAGGCATGGAACATCCTTTTTTAATGGCAACATGTAAGAACAACATTAAGCTTAGCTTTTTCTCGCTACCGCCGTTACTGTAGAAATGCTTAATACATTACAGGTGAGCTTAACAACCAAAAGGAAAAATCCGCTTTCCACCAAACCAACACATCCCTTTCATTATCCACGGTCTGACTGGGAGATCAGCTCAAAGTGCAGACTTTCAGCTTTAATTTGAGGAAATTACATCCAAATCTAGTGAATGGTGTAAGAATTATAACCATTTTCATACATTGCCCCTCCATTTATATTGTGCTAAAAGGTAACTGGTGCTTAGCTGCTCCATAAGGAGGTGAAATATTCCCTACAGTTGATTTCTAGTGTTGCATTTGCATTTGGAATCTGTTGCTGTTAACTTTGAATATGAAGTCCAAAGAGCTTCACTGCCAGTGATGCAAACCATCATTAGGCTGAAAAATCCAAACAAACCCATCAGATAGATCACAAAATCATCAGGTGTGGCCAAATCAACTGTCTTTTAGAAGAAAGAACGCACTGATGAGCTGGAGAAACACCAAAAAGTCTGGAAGACCTGTGGTGGATGACAGAAGAAGAACATAGGAGGAGAACAGTATGGAGAAGAGAAGGAGCTGCTCATGATCCAATGCACACCACCTCATCTGACTAACATGGTGGAGGTAGTGTTATGGCATGGCTGCCTGTAGAACTGCTTCCCTTATATTCATGGATGATGTGACTGCTGAAAAAAGTGGCAGAATCAATTCTGAAGTGTGTAAGGTTTCATTATCTGCTCAGGTTTAGCCAAATGCTCCAAAACTAATTGGACAACGCTTCACAGTGCAGATGAGCAATGACCCAAGGCATAGGCCAAGACTTTTTTAAGACAAAGAAGTAGTACTCTGCAAAATCAGTCCAACTGAGCATACATTTCACTCGCTCTTCAAGCTCACATTCATTATTTAACTTCAACTCCAGTATGCTGTTGGACAGCAAAAATAACAATAATTTTGTCCGAATATTTATGGGACTGACTGCAGGAAACAAACCTGAGCCCAGCCTAAGCCTAATGTTGTATGTATGGCCTAAACGCAGCCATAACCCTGATATTTTGTCAGTCCCCATTGGGTTTGGGTCGAGTAGTAGGTCTCTAATGCATACACAGTAGTTGGTGTGGAGGTGTGTAATTTCTCCAACATGCACTAACAAAGTAGTCAGTGTTGTGACCACTTCACCCAAAAATAGCATGGTAAAGTGAGGGAAGGAAATGATGGAGTGAGTGTGGGAAAACAAGATAAAATACTAGAGGTATGGTGGGGTTGAGAGAGTGGAAAGAGAGAGTGAGTAAGCGAGAGAGAGTGGGTGAGGAAGAGTAGGTTTGGACCGGTAAAGAGAGAGAGGGGAGGAGGAGGCATGGCCCAGGGACAAGGTGAATAATGAGAGAGAGATTAAGTGGGAGTTTGAGCGAGAGAGACCAGAGAGAGAGATGGAGAGAGAGAGAGAGAGAGGGAGAAGGAGAGGGAGAGAGAGAGGTGAGAGAGGGAGGTGAGAGGGAGAGGTGAGAGATGGAGTCAAGTTGCTGTTTGGTACATCATCTGCAGACATTTACAAAACCATTAAACATGTGCGGCTGTGTAATTCATGCTACGGTGCATAATATGGCCTATAAATGTGTAACCTGCATACTAACAGCAGTGAGAGGAGCAGAGGGACACGCTGTGCCCTTCATCTCCTCTCTGTTAGTAAAGCTCTTCATACAGATCCACTGCAAGAGCACTAATGCACTAATGCAGGTACAGCAGCTGCTACAGGTTCGCTACGTGTAGCAGAGCTACTGTGATCATTCTGTTACCAACTGCCTTCATATACTAGAATAACTCTATCTGTCTGTCTGCCAGTCTATCTATCTATCTATCTATCTATCTATCTATCTATCTATCTGTCTGTCTGTCTGTCTGACTGTCTGCCAGTGTATCTATCTATCTATCTATCTATCTATCTATCTGTCTGTCTGTCTGTCTGACTGTCTGCCAGTGTATCTATCTATCTATCTATCTATCTATCTATCTATCTATCTATCTATCTATCTGTCTGTCTGTCTATCTGTCTGACTGTCTGCCAGTCTATCTATCTATCTATCTATCTATCTATCTATCTATCTATCTATCTATCTATCGTATTCAAACACTCCGTTCAGACATATTAATAACCAGTCCTGTGTGTGTGTGTGTGTGTGTGTGTAGGTAAGTCAGTGGGTGTAGTGACCACCACGCGTGTCCAGCATGCCACTCCGGCAGGTGCGTATGCCCACAGCTCCAGCAGGAAGTGGTACAGTGATGCTGACATGCCAGCTTCAGCCAAAAGAGACGGCTGCACGGACATCGCCGCCCAGCTGATCAACAACACCGACATTGATGTATGTGAGAGAGAGAGAGAGAGAGAGAGAGAGAGAGAGAGAGAGAGAGCATGTGTGAGCCAAATCTATGTGGTCTCAAAGTGTGTATGTGCAGTGCATGTGATCTGATCTGACTCACGTAAAACCTAGTGAAAAATTTGTCCATAAATGACGCTTGTGATGTAGTGATGCTGTGTGTGTGTGTATGTGTGTGTGTGGTGTGTGTGTGTGGTGTGTATGTGTGTGTGTGTGTATGTGTGTGTGTGTGTGTGTGTGTGTGTGTGTGTGTGTATGTGTGTGTGTGTATGTGTGCTCATGCTAATGGCTGCATGTATTCATCTGCAAATATTCGTGCAGGTGATTATCGGCGGAGGCCGGAAGTACATGACCCCAAAAGGCACAATGGACCCCGAGTACCCCTTGGATCTCGGCGCCCTCGGCAAAAGACAGGATAATCGCAACCTGATAGACGAGTGGATCAACATGAAGAAAGAAAAGGTGGAGCTGGATGGCAACAGGGACCAAAAGAAAGATAGTCCATAAATTGCTTACTTTGTCTTTAACTTACGTTCAATTAAACGTCTATTAAATTCAACAGAACCTAATCTTAAACCTGGAGCTCTGCACAGTGACAACTTTACACAACTAGTTGCAACTTGACAGCAGCACAGAGCAAATAATGAGTGTGTAGCCAAGATTTAATGTTAGCATTAGACCAACCACAATATTCCTCACTGGCAGGACTCCTCATACTCTGCCTAACACCATTTTAACCGTGGTAAAATACTGTAGTGCACTGTGAGACTCATTGTGAGACTGTCATAAGAATATTGTAAGATTATTTAACTTATTTCTAGACATTGTTTAACTTGTTTTTAAGCAGTTTTATCTTATAAAAGTGTCTTGTTCTATTGGCAGATCATTTTACTTGTTTTAAGCATTACATCTTGAAATAAACAAAATTATTTCCATTATTTCTCGAAACAAGTATACTAATCTGCCAAAGTAGATAAAATCATTAGTCTCAATATTAGATTTATTAACTATATGTAAGAAGTTGACACTTGGTCAGATATAATTTTTTGCAGCGCAGAACCCGATAAATCTGTTCAGCGAATCAGAGTGCAGTATTCAGGTCAGGTGACGCAACACTGCTGTGTACTGTTTTAGGCAGAATCTCAAACGGCTCCCTTCTCCCTACATAGTGCACTACGTAGGTCTTAAAATAACAGCTACTGCATCTGAACGGAGCTCAGTAAGTCTAACAAAGAGCCGCTTTGGATTCAGCCATGTGTGCGCAGTTCATACTGGACATAAAGACCAATATTTGAGTGTAAAAGCCAAAATTTCATAACTTACATTGTGCACTATGTAGGGAGGAGTGAGCTGTTTGAGATTCAGCCTTAGGATTTTCCACTGTATGAGCTTACAGATGTTTAATATTGACTATTAATGGGTTGTTGTTGTTGTTGCAACCTACCTAACATTTTACCTATTTAAATGTTGCTCTTAAAAGAAGCTCGTGTCCATTAAATGTCTTTGTTTCAATCCGAAACATAAAATGACCATTGGAGTTTTCTGCTTTGGCCAAAAAAACTAAATTTAAATAAGAAAGCAATGAATTTTATGACAATTCGTTAAAATGGAGATTTTGCAAATGAACTCTTTGTGTGATTGGTTGATTTCCTGTTTATGTAGTCAATCTAATGTGGAAGGCCTTCACTTCAGCTCTGTAGCAAGATGGAGGGAGGGGAAGTAGAGAGGGACACTGAATATTAAATATTGACAAACTAAATATTGAATATTGATAAATGGATTTCCTTAGGTGGCTCATTACGTGTGGAATAAGAAGGACTTTGACGCAGTGGATCCAGAGACCACGGACTACCTGATGGGTGAGAAACGCCACTTTTTTTCTTAAATAACTATTTTATTTATTTTATTTTTTGGAAATAATGAACAGTAATATGTTTATTAACACAGAACAAAAGGGTTTGAAGTTTCATTCCTGGGTTAAGAGTTTTATTTGCAATGGGTATCACATAATTTCACATTAGAAAATCCCCCCCAAAATGTATGGTGTCCAACAAATAGAGTGCAACATTTCAGAAGTGCATCTTAATCCATTTCTGAGATATAGGCTTTAAATAAATGGGTGTGTCTTATTTGCATATATATATTGCAAATTTACCCACACATCATGTCTCTCAGTGTTCCTCAATGGTCAGGACCCCCACAGGACCACCACAGAGCAGGTATTATTTGGGTGGTGGATCATTCTGAGCACTGCAGTAACACTGACGTGGTGGTGGTGTGTTAGTGTGTGTTGCACTGGTACGAGTGGATCAGACACAGCAGTGCTGCTGGAGTTTTTAAACACTGTGTCCACTCACTGTCCACTGTATTCGACACTCCTACCTTGTCAGTCCACCTTGTAGATGTAAAGTCAGAGACAATAGCTCATCTACTGCTGCACAGTTTGTGTTGGTCATCCTCTAGTCCTTCATCAGTGGTCACAGGACGCTGCCCACAGGACGTTGTTGGCTGGATGTTTTTGGTTGGTGGACTATTCTCAGTCCAGTTTAGAAACTCCAGCAGCACTGCTGTGTCTGATCTACTCGCACCAGCGCAACACACACTTTTGGCAAACCATCTTTCAATTCCCCAAAGTTACAAAGGCTCCTCTGATGGACACACACACAAACACACATTATCTAAGCCGCTTATCCTTCTGGGTCGCAGAGGGTGCTGGAGCCTATCCTAGTGCTAATTGGGCAGAAGGCAGTCCATCGCAGGGCAGAGACACACCTTCACCCCTAGGGGCAGTTTAGCTTTTCCAATTGCCCTGTCTGCGTGTTTTTGGATTGTGAATCAAACCCAGCCTGGGGAGTTGAACCCTTCTTGCTCCACCGTGCCGCCCTCTGACAGACTTTCAAAATCCTCCATAAATTTTCTATGCGACTCAAGTCAGAAGCTTGACCAGGCCATGCAAGCACCTTCTCCGTCTTTTTTAAACCAGTTCGAGGTGGTTGTTCACTATCCATCATACTGTGACACACTGTAAAGACTCATTTGCAGAAATGAGGTGTTTCATTTTCCTGATACTCTTTACCTCTCCAGCTCTATTTGAACCTGGTGATATGAGGTACGAGGCGGAGAGAGACCCACTCATGGACCCGTCCATCATAGAGACCACTGAAAAAGCCATTCGCATCCTTCAGAAGAACCCCAAAGGATTCTTTCTACTGGTGGAGGGTAAATGATCAAGCAATCAGTCAGTTTATTCATTAGTCAATCAGACATCCGATCAATAGGCCAGTCAATCAATCACTTAACACTTAAGACTGTTTATCGATCCCCTCACGACTTGGAGGTAGAAGCACAGTAATTGAGTATTGAAAGTGAAGGTTTGATCAGCCAAGATATGTAGAGTTTCTTAAGGTTAGAACTGGAGCTGCTAGGCTAATGATGCTAACTGGAAGTCAATAGTCACCCAAACTGTTTCCACAGAAAACAAGCCAAAATCGTCATATTTTCACTTCAAATTATGCATAGCTAAGCTAAAATTGGAACAATATTATCATCCCATAACATCCCAGTTTCGTGTACTATACTGTCTCCAAATTCCAGACTACATTTTGGAGAAGCAATAGTTTTCCAAACTATCACCACCAGTCAACTGACGTCTTGTCTACACAGGTGGGCGTATCGATCAAGGTCACCATGCCAGTCGTGCCTCCATGGCACTACATGAAGCTGTCGCCCTCGACAACGCTGTTGCCCGTGCACTGGAACTAACCAATGAGGACGAGACATTGACCATCGTCACTGCTGACCACTCCCACTCTCTGTCTTTCAACGGGTACCCTTTTAGAGGCAACAGCATCCTGGGTAAGTGGTTATGTGTGTGGACTCATATGCTCATGTAATTATATCTTTGCTTGCTGTTTAAGCTCTAAAGTAAATCTAATTTGTTTGGGTGGGCGGGTGCAGCGATGGTGTCTGTGCGGATTGTGTGCCTGTGCATTCTATTCTATCTGTGTTGAGACAGACATGTACCTGTACCCCAGTGTGACTCATGCATGTGTGATCTGACAGGTAAATCTCCTCTGTATGGACGGGACCTGCTCCCCTACACCACCCTGATGTACGGAAATGGCCCTGGACACAAAATCAGCGACAACAAAAGGCCCGACATCCGTAGCGTGGACACCAGTAAGACAAATACAGTCGCTGCTCTAAAAGCAATAGTTTGCCCAAATGTCAAGTTTGCACAAAGTCAGCAAAGACATGTTTGTTGTGTGAAGTTAGCTTCTTGAGTTTGGCACTGGAGATATGAGGCTAATGTGGCTAACAAGTAATGAAAGATTACAGTCCACCAGTTAGTTCTGTTTTTTTTTTTTGTGATTTTCCTTTTTGTCAAAAAATGGATAAATACATAGGGTGTTAGTCAAGACCAGCTTTGTTGAATCCGAGACAAATCCAATACTATGACTAGTGATGAAGACACTACTGAGTCTAAAGAGAAAGAGAGCGGAAATCAAGCTAGATTTGAGTCTAAATGAGTGTGAGTCAAGACTGAGTGAAATCCAGAGCGAGACTAAGTCAAAATCAAGTCCAAATCGGAATGAGTCAAGATTGAGTCTGAATGAGAGCAGGACCGAGTCTAAAGGGGGCCAAGATTGAGTTAAGATCAAGTCTAAATGAGAATAAGACAAAGTCAAGATGGAGTCCAAATGAAAGAGACAATGAAAGTCAAGATCAAGACTGTGTCATCACTGAGTCCAAATGAGAGTGAGACCATCTCAAGATTGGGTCCATATGAGAGTGAGACCAAGTCAAGATCAAGACCCAAATGAGAGCGAGACCGAGACAAGACTGAGACCAAATGAGAGCGAGACTAAGTCAAGACTTGGTCCAAATGAGAGTGAGACTGAGTCAAGACGGACTCCAACTGAGAATGAGACAGAGTCAGGGCTTGGTCCAAATGAGAGCGAGACCGAGTCAAGACTGAGACCAAATGAGAGCGAGACCAAGTCAAGACTTGGTCCAAATGACAGCGAGACTGAGTCAAGACTTAGTCTGAATGAGAGTGAGACTGAGTCAGGACTTGGTCTGAATGAGAGCAAGACTGAGTCAAGACTGAGTCCAAATGAGAGTGAGACCAAATCAAGATCGAGACCCAAATAAGAGCGAGACTAAGTCAAGACTTTGTCCAAATTAGAGCGAGACTGAGTCCAAATGAGAGTGAGGCTGAGTCAAGATCAAGACCCAAATGAGAGTGAGACTGAGTCAAGACTAGGACCAAATGAGAGTCAGACTGAGTCAAGACTGGGTCCAAATGAAAGCAAGACTGGCTCAAGACTGGGTCCAAAAGAGACCGAGGCTGAGTCAAGATCAAGACCCAAATGAGAGAGAGGCCGAGTCAAGACTGAGGCCACGCAACTTACCGAAAAACGTCCACAGTCCACAAGAACATTTAACTGGAATGATTATTTCAAATGCAAGTAAATATAACACAATAATAAATGTAACCAAACATAACACGTAACATAAACGTAACATAACACCAAAAATCTTAAAATGATCTGTTTGTAGTCATTAACATTACTTGCCTATGTACATTGACTTGCCTATGTTGGTTACATCGGTCAAGCATTTTGCCAGACCAATCACTGAGCTCAACCTAAATATTTAGGCTTTTTTGATGTTTTTGCAAATAATTATCACAACAATAATACTTGTCAATATCTAAATGTATTGTCTTGGTTAAATGTCTATAAATTGTGAATTGTGAAAAATTGTGAGCTATGAACTTTTCTGGTTTAAAACACAAGACAGCCAATGGCTCCCCTAGCAGTACCACCACAGCCCACTGGGGGGACGCAGCCTATAGGTTGAAACTACTGTCGTTAATTATCACAAAACAATGTCTCAGACATCAGGCAGTGTATTCATAACCATTTAACAACTTTGTGGTTCCCATCACCACCACTGTGTGGAACAAGTCAAACCACTCTGTATTGTAATCTTGACCATTTAATTATGCAGAAACTTTGAAAACCTGGTTGAAGTTTTGCCAAACGATTCCTTTAGCACATCTACTGAAGTCTTTCTGGAACAATTACATGTACGCTCTTCGTCTTTTCTCTATTTTTCTCTTTCTCAGAGAGTAAGGACTATGTCCAGCAGGCCGCGGTTCCTCTGGACTCGGAGACCCATGGTGGAGAGGACGTGGCTGTTTTGGCCAGAGGCCCGATGGCACATCTTTTCCAGGGTGTAAACGAACAGAGTTATTTGGCTCATGCCATGGCCTATGCTGCGTGTGTGGGAGCCAATCAGCAGCACTGCGTATCCACCACCAATTACAGGCTTGCTGAAGCACGGAGCTCCGCCCCTCACCCACCCCTCACCTCTGTACTGTCTGTGCTGCTGGGGGCAGTAATGACTTTGTTTCTGTACTGAGAGAGAGAGATTAACATTGTGCAGATGGAAAGAGAGAGAGAGACTGGAAAGTGAGCCGAATAATTAATTTCTGCAATAAAACTCATTTTTACCTTGTTAATAGTTTGAATACTAAGCACTGATTTACATTTGCAATTAATATCAGTGTTCAGCTTAATAAACGCTTTTGAAAGCGCTCTATGTTTCGCTTTATTACATACCAAAACGCTTGCATGTATAAGCAATAGATACAATACTGTGCAAAAGACCACCTTCCTTTTATTAAATTTAAAGTCAAAACATCCATTATGTACAAGATATTCATTTTTCAAGAAATATATCCAAGGATAATAATATAGCTACAAGCTGCAATCATCGGGGTCCAAGCACCATGAGGACAACGAGGGCTTATGTGGTGGCCTCGGGTGTTTCTGTCCGTCCGTCCACTGTGAGAAGACAACTCAGCGCTATGGGTCTGAAAGGATGTGTTGCTGTCAAGAAGCCCTCACTGAGAAAAGGAGACAGGCATCAAACAAAGAAGCTGAACAATGAACTGACCACCCCAGAGTCCAGACCTCAACATCACTGAATGTGTTTGGGATTACTTGGATTGTGAAAAGCAGAAAGTGCAACCCACTTCTAAGACTGAACTTTGGAGGTTTAAAAACTGAAAGCAAGTCTCCTGAAAAGAATTGAAGCTATGAAATTTAACTGTATATATATTTTAAATTTTTTATTAAATATTTTCTGCTTTACAAAAAAAAAAAACCATTTAAAAAGTAATTTAATTAAAAAGTTAAAACTAATAAAAAGGCAAATGAATTTTACTGTTTGGGAATTCATCAAGGAAATAATGTAGTACTTGGGTATTTAGTGTATATTAACAGGAAATGATACCCTTAAAAATCCAAGCCGGGTCAGCGAGTTTATGGAAATGACTGATAAACAAACCAGCACTTCACGCCATGTTGATCTGCGTTTGATCCCTGTGGCTAATTAGGGAGTGAAGTGCCTGTGCATGTGGTGGTGGTGGTGGCGGGGGGAGTATAGCTTTACGTCCCAATGTCAATAAATAATGCACCATGTTTAAAGATCAGTTATTTTTAACACCACCAGCGATTAAGGTGGTGTAGATGGGTGGAAGGGTGTGCATGTGTTTGTGTGGATGACTGTGTGGGTGGTAAACTGGCAGTGTGGTTATACCATCGAGGGACACACTAAGGAAAAATAATATTCCAATCTGCTCTCAAGGGTTGAATTTTGGGAACAATGAGATCAAGAAACAAATAACACCCAGTTAAGCCATCCTGGAAAGAGCAATTAGATGCTCAACGAAAGAAGTACAGCAGTGAATACGTAGCTCTGGGCTTCATGTGTGGGAACTGAAAATGAGTAACTACAACTTTGTGCTATTTGGGTCTTTTCAAATAAAGTTTTGAAACCCAAAAATTAACAACGTCACTCAGAGACTAAAGATAGTGAAAATGTATCTAACCCTGCTTTTCCACTTCAGCCTCATGCATGCTGAAAAGGTTTGAACCCCTGCTGCAGAGAAAGGACTTTTATTCTGTTTATTCTGGCTTTGTTGATATTCAACAATCAGTTTCCAGTTATCTCAGATGGCGGCATTGCGCTCGGCTGGGCTCGACAACAATTGCCGAGTCCATCTTACCCCAAGGCCAAGACAAGATCGAGTCTAAATGAGTTTGAGACTGAGACAAGATTGAGACCGCTAGCTCTTGGTCTCGAGAGTAGTCTCAAGTACTACAACACAACTGGCACAGAGATACAACGTTGTAATGTTCACATTAATACGAGCTACAGAGGTGAGGGGTACTCGTCATCTCTTTCTCAAGGTTGTTAAGCGGACCTCAGTGATAACAGTGTACAGGATGCTACAAATGCAAGCGAATTAATATTTATCTTCGAGCTGAGCATTTTTTAAACACAAATGCCAGCAAAATGGTAAGCAGAGACTGTATAATATCTTTACTTTTGTGGTTTCACTGTTTAAGGTAGGCAAGTTAGCCTTGCATCTGCTATGTTAGCTCCTTGGCTAACTGCAGCTGCACACAAGTCAACCCACTGCAACCAGCACCCTACTTTTCTTGCTACAGATCAGAGTGTAGCAATGCACTGTGGCAAGTATTTTGCCAATTGTCTGAAATGCTTATTTTACTTAGCCAGCTTGCTAACTGCTGTGTTAGCTCCTTGGCTATCCACAGCTGCACACAGATATCATTCACTTTTGTTACTGTTTATATTAAGCAAGTTAGCTAGATTACTGGAGGATTTTCTTTCGTCACCGAAACAGGACCGAGGCTGGCCGAGGACTGCGAGGAAGAGGCAGCATGGTGAGGATGGGCAGCAAAGACAGCAGTGGAGGCAGTACGATGAGGCTTGTCAGCAGAGCCCAGCTGGAGGATGTTGAAAGGGACAATGGCTGACGAGGACGCCTGGACAGCAGCCAGCTGCAAGGACCTGACGGGGGCGGCATGGTAGCCGGGGAACATTTACAGCGGCCCCCCAGCGATGCTTTGAGCAGGTGCCGGGAGTGTGGTCAGTCAAGACCAAATGATGCAGCTCCAGTATGCATAAGCAGCAACCTGACTGGCGTCTACAGTGCGCTGGACTGAGGAGGAGGTGGAGAGTGGCTGAGGGAGCGCTGCTACTGCTACTGCCACCCCTAGTAGCACGAGGTGTGATGCTGCAAGCTGCAAGGAGGTCCGCCATGCTGGGGAAGAGGACAGAGTGCTCAGTTTTTTCTTTACTTTGTCACTCGTCTGCAAGGCTTCACGCAGCTGACCATCAGCGCACAGGCGAGGGTCATTATTCAAACAGTTATAGAAGGATTACTGCACTAAGAGCTGCTTATCAACATTAAGCTGTTCAGTTCAAATTAAGCTGTTTAGCTCATCAGATAAGCATGAAGATGGGATTATATCATATATATTATATCAGAGTCTTATTCGCTGAACAACCCACGAAACGCAGAGAGAGAGAGAGAGAGAGAGAGACAGCAGGGGGAGAGAGACTTTCACCAGCCTGCCTGCAAGTGGTGCTACAAGATTGCTCAACACTGCACTGCAGCACCAACAACACTGAATACAGTGAGAGAGAGAAAGAAGAGGTAGAGAGAGAGAAAGAGGAAGGGAGGGGGGTGAGAGAGAGAGAAGGAGAGGCAGAGAGAAAGGGAAAGGAGAGATAGAGAAAGAGGGGATAAAGAGAGAGAGAGAGGAGAGAGCAAAAATGAGAAAGAGAGAAAGAAAAAAGGAAAGGAAAAGGAAATGGGTGGAAAGAGAGGAGGAGAGGGAAAACGAAAAGGAGAAAGAGACAGAGAGAGAGAGCGAGAGAGAAAGAAAAGGAGAAACAGAGAAAAGGAGAGAGAGAGGGAGAGAGAGTGAGAGAAAGAAGAACAGAGAGATGTTGAGAGAGAAGGAGAGAGAAAGAAAGGGGAGATGTAGAGAGAGTTAGAGGGAGGAATCGCCAGAAAGAGGCCGTGAGAAAGAGAGAAAGGGAAAGGAGAGAGAGAGAGATAGAGAGAGGGAGAGAGAGGGAGAGAGAGAGAGAGAGAGAGAGGGAGAGAGAGGCTGAAAGAGGCATTAAGTCATGTATAAAGGTTGAGTAATCATTAAACTGATGTGTCGTCTTTTTTCTGTTGACGCTCCACTTTTTCAGTCTGTGAAGCTGCTGCAGTCCCTCTCTGCCCTCTGGCCTCTCCGCTGCACCACTGGACACACACACACTCACACACACACACTCGCACACACACTCACACACACACACACACACACACACACACATACACACACACTCTCAGTACGCTACTGTTCAATATTGTAAAAGCTCTAAATGACTGTAAATGCAGCCGTGCGCTTCTCTCAGAGAGAAAACACCGGCAGGTTCGAGTCACAGGCAGAAACCAGCCAAATCATCCAGCTGTGAAATAATAATTCATTCTCATATTTTCATCGGTCTTATTGTACTTTACTCTGTAGAGTTCCTGCTGTACTGTATTATCATTCTTTTTCTACTGTTCTACTCTACATTGTTCTGTTCTGTTCTTCTCTGTTGTATTATATTCTACTCTTTATTCTGTTCCACATGCTGTCGTGTTCTGTTCTGCTCCACTGATGATAATCTGTTCTATTCTATTCTATAATGTTCTATTCTATTCTGTTTTGCTGCATCCTCCTCTTATTATATCAACTCCTACTGTAATCTGTTATATTATATTGTACTCTTCTATTTCATGACATCGATCTGATCTTTTATGTTCTACTATGTTCTACTACTTCATCTATCCTTTATTCTGTTGTTCCATTCTGTTCCGTAATATTCTATTGTATTGAACTCGTAATCAGTTCTACTACACTCTAGAATAGTTAAAGTTTTATTCCATATTCTGCTGCTCTGTTGTTCTATCCTATATTCTGATGTATTTTGTGTTCTAGATTCTGCTGTTCTATTCTGTTCTAGATTCTGCTGTTCTATTTTATTCTATTCTATATTCTGCTGTTCTATTCTATTCTATATTCTGATGTATTTTGTGTTCTATATTCTGCTGTTCTATTCTAGTCTATATTCTGCTGTTCTATTTTATTCTGTTCTAGGTTCTGCTGTTCTATTCTATTCCGTTCTAGATTCTGATGTTCTATTCTATTCTATATTCTGCTGTATTTTGTGTTCTAGATTCTGCTGTTCTATTCTAGTCTATATTCTGCTGTTCTATTTTATTCTGTTCTAGATTCTCCTGTTCTATTTTATTCTGTTCTAGGTTCTGCTGTTCTATTCTATTCTGTTTTAGATTCTGATGTTCTATTCTATTCTATATTCTGCTGTTCTATTCTATATTCTGATGTATTTTGTGTTCTAGATTCTGCTGTTCTATTCATTCTGTTCTAGATTCTGCTGTTCTATTCTATTCTATATTATGTTCTCTTCTGTTCTATTCTCTTCTCTTCTGTTCATGTAATCCATTCCACTCTATTTGGTTGTATTCCAATGACATTATTCTGTTCTGTTCTATAGTACCAAAAGGGTTCTCTGACTTGTAGCAATAGTGGAACTCTTTCTGGTGCTATAAGGAACCATTTCTAAAAGGATCTTTAAAGAACCATATACAACACATAGAAAACCATTTATGCTAATGTTATATGCTGTCACTGAAGAACCTCTGAAGACCCCCTTTTTAAGGCTGTACTGTAATCTATTCTATTCTATTCTATTCTATTCTTTTCAATTTGATGAGATTCTATTTCCTTCTATTTTCTATTCCATTCTCCTTTTTCATTCTATTTTCCTTCTATTATTCTATTTCACTCCTACCTATTTGACTCCACTGTTATATTCTATTACATTCTATCCTTTATTCCATTCTACTCATCTTTTTCTGTATGTATTCTATTGAACTCCTTTTGTAACCTATTCTACTCCACTCTAATCTCTTCTATTATATTCTGTTCTACTCTGTTATGTTCCATTTGATGATATTCTATTCCATTCTACCACTATTGTAATCAATTCTACTTAACTCTATTGTATTATAATCTATTCAATGAGACTATTCTATTCTATTCTATTCTGTTCTACTTCACTCCATTCTGTTGTATTACAATCTAGTGGATGAGTCTATTCTATTCTATTCTATTCTACTTTATTCAGTTGTATTATAATCTAATCAATCAGTTTATTCTATTCTATTCTATTCTACGCTACTTCACTTCATTCTGTTGTATCATAATCTAATTGATCAGTCTATTCTATTTTATTCTATGCTACTTCACTCTATTCTGTTGTATTATAATCTAATCAATCAGTCTATTCTATTCTATGCTACTTCATTCTATTCTGCTGTATTATAATCTAGTTGACGTGTCTATTCTATTCTATTCTATTTTACTTTACTCTATTCAGTTGTATTATAATCTAATCAGTTAGTCTATTTTATTCTATGCTACTTCACTCTAGTCTGGTGTATTGTAATATAATAAATGAGTCTATTCCATTCTATTCTATTTTAATCTATTCTACTAAATGCTTTTCCGTTGTATTATGATCAAATTGATGACACTGTTCTATTCTATTCTATTCTATTCTATTCTATTCTAAGCATTCAGTGCACCAGAGCTGCTAAAAGGCTTAGCAGTATATCTGGGAGTGTCGGGCAGTTTTGCGCAGTCATGGCTCAACATATTCTGCTGATGCTCTGACATTCAGTGTGGACCCATGTTCTAACCGCTGTGTGGGTATAAGTGTGTTACACTGCCCTTTCTTAATGCCTTTGTCCAGCAGGAAGTGTAGTACGGAGTTAACACACATATGCACACACACACAGCAGCCACTGCAGCTGCAGTAATTTAATGCACGCACACACACACACACACACACACACACACAAAGATACATCCTTTGAGGATATGCTTGCGAGGAAGCTTCCACAAGGTGGACTGCTGGATTGGTCACCTGGACAGAACATTCAGGCTTCATTCGATACATCTTACAGCGAAAGTGCTCTGGCCATTGAAAATTCACTGGCCACCCTAATCAAGATGAGGAAGGTTATTGGGTGTCAGCTTGGAGCTTAAAGAGTCTGATCTCACTGGTTCTCTAAACTCAAATGTGTCCTACTGGACTACAGTTTACACTGACCAGTACAAACAAAAACGGCCACTGCAAACAGTTTATTCATTATGCAACAGAAAACAACTTTAACAGAAAATTACAAAAACAACTAAATATAATCTCAATTTTTCAGTTTTTTTCACAGAAATCTGCAGGGATATATTCCCACACCTCCAAAGTTCAGTCTTAGAAGTTGGTTGCATTTTCTGCTTCTTACGATCCAGACACATTCAGTAATGCTGAGGTCTGGACTCTGGGGTGGTCAGTCCGTTGTTCTGTGAACACCAGCAGCTTCTTTGCTTGATTTCTTCTATTTTGTCTATTTTGTTTATTCAATAAAGACTTCTTGGCAGCTACACATCATTTCAGACTCAGAGCGCTGAGTTGTCTGGAAGGATGGACAGAAACACCTGTGGATGTTTTCGGATCTGAAGCAGGAGTGGAGCTTGATTTGAAAGCTTTAAGTGCTGTTTTTCTGATAGACAGTGTTGGTGGTCTCCCAGGTGTTCCGGGTGGCTGTTAGGAATCCCTTTATCTCTGTAGCATTTAATCATTTTCTAAACTCCAGTTTTGCTTTTTCACTTATTTTCCTTACACTTTCTCCTTCCTTATGCAAGGGGATAATTTTATATCTAATCTAATCTAATCTAATCTAATCTAATCCAAAAATGGATAACTACAGTAAAAGTAAATCAGGGACGCAAATACACGATTCAGAGGTGTATGGGGTTGGTACACTGTTAGAACTCTGCAGGGATATTTTCCCACACCTCCAAAGTTCAGTCTTAGAAGTTGCTCACTGTTAGAACTAAAGGTTCTGTGCAGGTACATTTCTCGTTCATCAAGGTACAAACAATGTAAATGTTCCCCCAAAGGTACAACAGTGGTTTTGAGGTCCAATTGTGTACCTTAAATTGTTTTTTCCCCAGTAAAAAGCCTGTATTTTCATAACCTAATGTTTTAAAACAGAACAATAAAACAGAGATGAGATGGGGTGTACGGAGTCAGTGACAGTGACAGTTTCGTACCTTCATTTCTGAGAGTGTAGATTGGGTGATATAATGTATTTGCTTAGTCTTTTCTGTGCATATAATGCACTTGATACATGTACCTTTGTTTGTACAAATACAGTTGCCTTGTAGTTTTTACTGTTATTATAATCTTAATCATTATTCCAGTTTGCATCGACTTTAAAATGTCCAATTTCTTATTTCTTTAAGCATTCCCAAATGTTGTCTGCCCAGCTTTGGCAATATGCACCTTTATTCATCATCCCAATTAAGCACTCTGAATTGTATTGTAGTGAATTGACTATTCTGCAAAACTAATTGCCCCACTGAGACGAATAAAGTCGCTAACTTATTCTCTTAAGACCTCAAACGCTGCACGTTGTCTTGTTGTGAAATGTTAAGGGTTATGAGTGGTAAGCACAATCAATAGTCCTGTAAGGAAACTCCGCCTCCCTCCCGAGAACACCCCCCGTTAACGTACGGCTATTTTCGCAGTAGTGGATGTGATCGGTGATGGATTTTTTGGTTGATTCCTATTCACTGCTCCCACTCCTCTGGTCTGTGGTAGAACAAAGTCTGCCTGCCTCCCACCAGTGGGCTTCTGAGGAGAAACGAGAGCGCGAGAGGGAAGGCGCGTGCCTATGTTTAGCACGCGGGTGGGCGTTCGGTGGTTATACAACTGTCCATCCTCGTGCACAAGGCGTCTGGAGGTTGCCTCTGCCAATAAAAGCCACAGAAACAGGCCTGAAAAGCCAGAAGATGTTCAAAGCATAAAGCCCAATGCTGTTATGGCAGTGGAGCGTCCTTTATGGGCTCACAGTGCTCTGTTCCCCTGGGCTGAGGTGGGCAGATGGTGCATGACCACGAACTTGATGCACGGCCACAACTAACCTCACTGATGAAACTCACTCCTGGAGATCTACTGTCCTGCAGTGGTCAGTTAGAACCATAATCTTCACTTAATCCAGTTGATCAATCTCCTCAGAAGATCGTCATCAACTGGATCACATGTGTCAGATCTGGGCTGGAGCTCCATACACTCTAAAAAAAGAAGGTTCCTCAAGGGTTCTTTGGTAAAGACAGTGGATTGATATAGAACCAAACACTCAAAGAACCATTTGTATGCCTAAGAGGTTCTTTGCATGGTGAAATGTTCTCAGATTAATGGAGAATGTGTTATATCTGGATCTATATAGCATCAAAAAGGGTTCTGCTGTTGTTACGATGTCAAGCTTGTAATAATAGAAGAACCCTTTTTGGTGCTATATAGAACCATTTTCAAAAAGGTTCCATATAGAACCATACACTCTTAAAAAAGATGGTTCTTCAATGGTTTTTAGTAAAGAAAGTGAATCCATATAGAACCAAACACTCAAAGAACCATTTGTATGCCTAAGTGGTTCTTTGCATGGTGAAATGCTCCTCAGATTGATTGAACGCGTGTTGTATCTAGATCTATATAGCACCAAAAAGGGTTCTGCTATTGTTATGATGTCAAGCTTGTAACAGTAGAAGAACCCTTTTTGGTGCTATATAGAACCCTTTTCAAAAAGGTTCTGTATAGGACCATATACTCTTAAACAAAGATGGTTCCTTAAAGGGTCTTTGGTAAAGACAGCGGTTCTGTATAGAACCATGAACACTCAAAGAACCATTTGTATGCTTAAGTGGTTCTTTGCATGGTGAAATGTTCTTCAGATTGATGGAGAATGTGTCATATCTGGATCTATATAGCATCAAAAAGGGTTCTGCTGTTGTTACGATGTCGAGCTTGTAATAATAGAAGAAACCTTTTTGGTGCTATATAGAACCATTTTCAAAAAGGTTCTACATAGAACCATACACTCTTAAAAAAAGATGGTTCTTCAATGCTTTTTAGTAAAGACTGGTTTTATATAGAACCATGAACACTCAAAGAACCATTTGTATGCCCAAGTGGTTCTTTGCATTGTGAAATGTTCCTCAGATTTGAATGTGTTGTAAATGGTTCTATACAGCACCAAAGGTTCTGCTATTGTTACGATTTCAAGCTTGTAACAATAGAAGGACACTTTTTGGTGCTATATAGAACCGTTTTCAAAAAGGTTTGACATGGAACCATACGCAACACACTCTCCATTAATCGGAAGAACCATGTCACCATGCAGAGAATCATTTAAGCATGCAAATGGTTCTTTGAGTGTTCGTCATTCGATATGGAACCATTGTCTGTACTAAAGAACCCTTAAAGAACCACCTTTTTTAAGAGTATAAGGTTCATATATTCACTCCAACCTTAGAAATTAGGCTTCACACCATCTACTTGCAGAGTTTATTCTGAACTGAGATGAATAGAACCAGCTTTTCCTCCTGGAGCTTCACTTGATCCAACGCCTCAAAAGACCTTGATCCTCAAAAGAGCTTTTAGATCTGGCTGGAGCTGAACTCTGCAAGGTTACTGGTCACCACTAGGCCCAGATTACATTCACCTCAGTCTTTAGGATGAGGAATCAGCCTGAGCTCTGCAGGGTTGTACCTCTCCAGGAAGAGTTGGTATGTCCATTTGGAATGGGTCTACCCTTAGCCCAATGTTTCCAACTCCAATCCTGTAGTCCACCTGCACTGGACATCGTTGGGTAATTATCAGGTCTCATGCGTAATTCACCTTAATTTGGAGGATTGAACCCAAAACAAGCCTGTGATCACCTGATCCAGCTGATCAAGGTCTCCTGGAGTTCCTCTTATCTGTAGGGTTCGGTTTTCTCCCTATTCCCTATTAAGATTGAAGTGAGTGTAGTCTGGACCCAGTGGTCACCAGTTCCACTTGGCTTGGAGGTCTCAAAATAGTGAACTTCAATGTGATGGTGTAAGCCAGTATGTTGTTCTTTACATCATGCACCTAGTTTGGAATTGAGAACACCATCCCGACTTTCCAAGTATGGGAATTCCCAGTTGGGCATTTCATTTGATTTTTCCAGAAAGAGTTGGTATGTCCATTGGGAATGGGTCTACTCATAGCCCAGTGATTCCAACTCCAATCCTGTAGTCCACCTGCACTGGACACGTTACATGTTTTCCCTGCATCCAAGTCACATCAAAAAAACATGGATGCCCCAATGAAAACGAATATTATTAGCAATAAGCTAGCCAGCTAATGTTAGTTATACGAGTGATATATATTTGTATATGATATGTGTAGATATGTATATGATTTATGTATATGTATATGTTTGTACATGAATATGTATGTTAGTGAAGTGTATTTACCTTCTCAGAACAGTGAACTTTATGGTCAATGTGAAAAGTGAGCATGTTGTTTTTACATCATGCGCCTAGTTTGGAATTGAGAACACCATCCCGACTTTCCGAGTATGGGAATTCCCAGTTGGGCGTTTAGTTTGATTTTTCTTAGTCAGAGGCGGGAAATTCCCAGTTACGAGCTTCAGTCAGATGCAGCATAAATTCAGCCGAACTGTGCCTCACATGGTCCGACTGATCGATCACTTCATAATCACCTGGATCAGGTGTGTTAGATCTGAAACTCCACCTGATCCTAAAGATTCCCACCCCAACTTTAGTGAACCCTATACTCTTAAAAAAGATGGTTCTTCAGGGGTTCTTTAGTTTTTCGATTTTTACAAGCTTGACATCGTAACAATAGCGGAACCCTTTTTGGTGCTATATAGAACCATATACAACACACTCTCCATCAATCCATCAGTCTGAAGAACCATTTCACCATGCAGAGAACCACTTGAAATGGTTCTTTGAGTGTTCATAGTTCTATATAGAACCATTGTATGTACTAAAGAACCTTTTTTAAGAGTGTAATCCCCAAATTTAAGGTCAGTGTAATCTGGGAACAGTGGTTACTGCATCCATGATCTCTCCAGAGACGCAGAACAAACCAGCAGAGTGGAGATGAAGATGCATCCTGGAGTTTCTCAAGACTCTCTCCCTCACTCTCTCTCTCTCTCACTCTCTCTCTCTCTCTCTCTCTCACTCTCTCTCACTCTCTCTCTCTCACTCTCTCTCTCCCTCACTCACTCACTCACTCTCTCTCTCCCTCACACTCTCTCTCTCACTCTCTCTCTCCCTCACTCACTCTCTCTCTCACTCTCTCTCTCTCTCACTCTGTCTCTCTCTCTCCCTCACTCACTCACTCTCTCTCTCTCTCCCTCACTCACTCACTCTCTCTCTCTCTCTCTCTCTCTCTCACTCACTCTCTCTCTCTCTCTCTCTCTCACTCTGTCTCTCTCTCTCCCTCACTCACTCTCTCTCTCTCACTCTCTCTCTCTCTCTCTCTCTCTCTTTCTCTAACACCTCCTTAAGTGTAGTGGGCGGAGTCACCGCCACTCCGTCCAATCAGAGTTCGCCCGGGGAGCTGGTGTGGATCAGGGGGCGGCGCTTTAGCGAGCCTGGTTTATAAAGGCCGTTTCCGCGTGCAGGGCTCTCTGTCCCGTTATCGCGCTTCTCCCTCGTGCAGGCGGACGGAGCATCTCGGTCACGTCGAGTGTGAGACGGAAGCAGCAGCGAGCCGATGGTGCCGGAGAGCTCGAGCACGCACGCGCTGTCTGGCCGCCGCGGAGCTGAAACGCGCGCGCCGTCCATCCTGCCCCGCGTGACGTAGTGGGTGAGTGCAAGAGAGAGAGAGAGTGAGAGAGAGACGGCGGTAGAGAGTGAGAGAGGCAGAGGAGGGCGAGAGAGGGAGAAAAAGGCATAACAGAGAGAGAGAGAGAGAGAGAGAGAGAGAGAGAGAGAGAGAGAAAGAAAGAGAGACAGAGAAAGAGAGAGAGAGAGAGAGACTATGGGCTGCGTCGCCTCTAAGTCGCCCGTAGGTAAGAACCTTTCTCTATTTCCTCGCGCCTCCAGCTCGTGCTGCTGGCGCTTGTGCACGCGGATGCTGCTGCAGAGGCTTTGGCTGAATGAGTGTGCGCCAGCGCGAGGGCGCGCGCGCCTGTTTGTTTAACGCCGTTAAACGGAAACGAAAGGATGCTGCTGCTGCTGCACTGCACCGTTACCGCGCGCTAAGTGCCTGTGGAGCGAGCGGACAGCGCGCGCGCTAAAACCTGTTTAGCTGTTGTTGCTAAGAGACGGGATTCGCGCCCTCGCGGATCCTGTTTACCCCCGTTTGCCTGTGGAGTCACCCCCAACTGCCCCCCACATAAGGCTGGGGGTGTATCGGAATACAAGTATCATGAATGCGTGTTCAGAATGCAGTATCTGTGCTCAGTATAAGGCACATTTTATAAATATTATATATACATTTATGTTCTGTATAAATAATACATATTCAAAATACAGGTACTGGTCAGCATATGTTGTGTTTTGGATGCTGGTATGCTGGTCAACCAGCATGACCATGCTGGGTGACATGCCAAACCAGCACCAGACCAGCTTAGGCCATCATAGAATGCATGGGTTTAGAATACTTACCTGCTGAAATTTCAAGAATTTATGCCATCTTTAAAAGAAACACCATTAAAGCTTGTTTATGAACTTTCAAAATAAATGCACGTTGTATAAAAACATACTATAAAGAAAAACTCAATAAATGGCTTCCTTGGAAACACTGAAGTTGCTGCTAAAGCCTGAGTAGACTGATAAATCAATGTGATCGGTTATTAATCTCAGTGTTATTGAGCTCTGCTAAAGCCTGAGTAGACTGATAAATCAATGTGATGATCAGTTATTAATCTCAGTGTTACTGAGCTCTGCTAAAGCCTGAGTAGACTGATAAATCAATGTGATGATCAGTTATTAATCTCAGCGTTACTGAGCTCTGCTAAAGCCTGAGTAGACTGATAAATCAATGTGATCAGTTATTAATCTGTGTTACTGAGCTCTGCTAAAGCCTGAGTAGACTGATAAATCAATGTGATCAGTTATTAATCACAGTGTTACTGAGCTCTGCTAAAGCCTGAGTAGACTTGATAAATCAATGTGATCGGTTATTAATCTTAGCATTACTGAGCTCTGCTAAAGCCTGAGTAGACTGATAAATCAATGTGATCAGTTATTAATCCCAGCGTTACTGAGCTCTCGATTTGTTCATATTGTGTGTGAAAATAAGTTAAAACATCCTCTACAGCGAACTGCATTTACATTTTCTATTTACTTGCAGATCAGACATAAAAGGTGCCAGAACTTTTGCACAGGCCACATTTAAGATTTTAATAAACGTAAGATAACTGTGCGTTAAAATGTGTTCGCTTATTTTCGCTTAGAAAACCAACAAAGCGTCATTTGACTGGGGCGCCAAAACTTTTGCACACGGCCTATATAGTGCTGTGCAAAGTTTTATCTGAAAAAAAAAATGATATATAAAGCCTATTTATCTGGTCAGTGAGCATATTAAGTTAAAAAAAATACTCATTTAAAAAAAATTACTGTAAATACAAATAAACAAACAATACAGTCTGATTTGATATGTGTATTTGAGTTTGACCATTTCTAAAGCTCTCCTCAAGGAAGCCCAGTTACAGTTACTATCCAATACCTAGTTTATCTAATCAATTCTTCGTTAAATTAAAAATCAGGTGATGATAGGATTGAACAGAGCTGTGCAATGAAGGAACGAAAAATGGTCTCTTTCTAACTACAATATCAATAACATTATTAAAAACAGGCAATTCTTGTTACGTTCTACCATGTTTATGTTTATTTGTATTTATTCTAATATTATAGTGTTTTTTTAACCTACAAAAATATACTTATTGCCAAGATAAATGGTTTTAAACAACTTTTTCACAACTGTTTAAGACTTTTACAGCTAGTGCTATATATAAATACCATAACTACCATAGATATCACTTATATCTGTTTGTCATTTCAGGCATATCATTAAGTGATTTTAAAGGCAAAACCAATCTAACTTAAAGAATTTGCCAGTTGCCTCTGATGCAGTTGATCAGCCAAGACATGTTTAATTTCCAAATTGTTGCATCTATAGTTTAGCACTGATGCTAATGCTGCTAACAAACACTAGAAGTCAATAGTCACCCAAATTTTTTCAGTAAATACAATCCATAACTCTTCATTCAGACTTGTTGATGTAGTTTAGGACACAGTATGAGTTATAAAAATGAACTATACTTTATGCAAATTTGTAGAGTGAATATTTTAAAATTGAAATTTAATTTTCTAACTGAAGATATATGTTTAAAAGTAGAAACAACAGAAATGTAATCTAGCGAGTGTAATCCAGCGTTCAAATGCCTGTGTGACGTACCTGCACGTGAAGGGGTGTCGGATTCGGCAGGGGATTCAGAATGTGGCAACATCTGTTGTCTAAAATGGCTGCTGCGTTCAGCTGTACGGTGAGGTTTTGTTCATTTTTACAGCTCACAGAAAGTCATACTGTGTCCTGAACCACACCGACAGGCCTGCACGACCTCAATGAAGACCTGAATGTGGTTTGAGCAAAGTTTTGTGGATGTTTTGACTAAAAAGATTTGGGTGACTACTGGGTGACTTCTAGTGTTTGTTAGCAATGTTAGCTTCATAGCTCGAGTGCTAAACCACAGAAGCAACAGTTTGGGCACCAAACATGTCTGGACAGGTGGTCTGGCTGGGTTTTAGGTCTTAGTTTTCTGGGTTTTACCTTGGTTTTTTGTGTACCTTGAAGATTCAGAATCACCTAGCATGTCGGTCAGCTGTGTGATGTAATCCTCAGTCGAGGATCGTCCACTCTGGCTAGCATTTTGACGTGGTAGGCTAATGTAGGTTTAGCTTAGGAGGCTAAAACTTTATGAAGCAACGGATGAAAGACTCAGTCTTTCTCCTGGTTTGCAGTTGGAACGCATTCACCTTGGTGCCGCTGTGTCAGGAACAATAACAGGCTTCTCAAGTCAATTAATTCGAAAAAGTAGTAACAAAAAAGTCAAGACCTGCTTTAGGGGGTCAACAAAGGCACGACACGGACACACATGAAGTTTAGGTGAGGTCATTTGAGTCTACAGATGGCCCGAGCTGCTGGTGGCCAGCACGAGCCTCGCTTTTCCGCCTGTTGCTCGGTGTGTGGCGGCTAACCGGTCTGAGTCCAGATGGACTCGACACGGTCCACCGGAGAGGCCTGAGACTTGAAATGGACTCAGGCTGTAGGTTGGCCAGCGCCCAGACTCAGACCTACAGGGGCTCTGTCCCTCGGCTGTTTCGTTTATTTTTGTTCTAGCCATTTAGTGACCTCTGCCTCGGTAGCTGTGCCCACTGTGCACCAGCCATTTTGCCTACAGCTGTTTTCAGGTTGAAAAGTGTTTGAGCATTTGTTTACTAGTAGTACGTCAAGACTTACTGTTGTGGTATTGTTTGTGGTGTTGATGCTATAGGAGAACCATTATTGGTTCCCTAAGAATCTGGTTCTTTAACCTATGTGTCCATTATTATTCAATAATTACATGGAAAACAATGCAAACGTGCTGAGCTATTCTTATGTGAGTGAGGAATGCAAGTCTAGAACCAGCGGTTCTGAGCATTTAAGAGGTTAAAGCACCAGTTTTGTTTTTGAGTTTTTGAGATGTGAGTGTGAAGAACCTTTGCAAAGTTAAATTAATGGAAAGTTAAATTAAGGAACCCTTAAATATTGAACATTACTTCATGTTAAGGTTCTTTAAACCTTGAAAAAGTTTGCTCACACTCAGAAATCTCCTTTTTAAGATTTGGTTCTTTAAGGAACCAAAAGTGATTCTTCTATGGTATCACTAAAAGAACATTTTAGCACATTGTGCTACTATGAAGAACCTTTTAAAGGTTTGGGAAACCTTCCACAGTCTCTCAAAAAAGATGGTTCTTCAAGGGTTCTTTAATAAAGACAGTGTTTCTACATAGAACCATTGAGGAACCATTTTTGTGAAGGAGATGTGCTACTATGAAGAACCTTTTGAAAGTTTAAGGAACATATTCTGTTAAAAAAGATGGTTCTTCAAGGGTTCTCTAGTAAAGACAGTGGTTCTGTGTAGAACAATGAACACTCAAAGAACCATTTGTATGCTTAAATGGTTCTTCACAGGGTGAAATAGTTCTTCATGTGAATGTGTTGTATGTGGTTCTATGCAGAATCTTTTTGAAAATGGTTCTGTATAGCACCAAAATGGTTCTTTTGTTGTTGCAAGCCAGACATTGTAATAATAAAAGAACCCTGTTTGGTGTTATATAGAACTATTTTCAAAAAGGTTCTATATAAAACCATATACGATGCGTTCTCCATCAATCTGAAGAACCATTTCACCATGCAAAAAAGCATCAAATGGTTCTGTACTGAACTCATGGTTCTAAAAAGAACCATTTCATTAACTAAAGGTTCTGTATTAAACACGATGGTTGCATAAAGAACTGTGACCACTCAAACTCCATTTGAATGCATAAATGGTTCTTCTCTGTGATGGAAAACCTGATGGATAACCTCTAATAATTGGTTCTATAAAAGTCCATAAAGGGTTCTGCTATTGAAGTCATAGATCCCTTTTTTGCCAAGAGTGCAGACAAATGGTTCTCAATCTGTGCCTCAGTGCCCCCCAGACAGTCTATGTTTTTGTTCTATCCGTATGTGTTGGCAGTTGGGATCGTGGACCATGTGGGGGGCCCTGGAGGACTGTTTTGAGAACAACTGGTGTGGACAATCCACTGACCCGGACAATTGGGAACCTTCGCAGGCTCGTTTGAGTGTTTGACTTCGTGAGAAGCTCTTCACAGTTGAAGTTGTCAGCACAGGTCGATCCTGTTATCAAATGAAGGTCCACAGAGACATTTAATAGGCTCTAGTTCCACTAATAAACCAAGAACAGCTCCTGGACCTCCCGGAGAGTAGGTGTGCCCGTAGGCCTTGCGGGACATGACACCTCTCACGCAGTGACATTTTTCATCACGGATTCGGTTTCATGGTTAAAGCCATGGGGCCATCGCCTCAACGGACACCACAGTGATTAGTGAAAAGGGTATTGGATATCAACCAGGCCGCAAATCGAGCGATAGAGAAGGTGCTACAGGGACTGTGTGGGAGGCAGGTTTAGGAAGAGCATTGAAATGCAGAACCAGTTTCAGAGAGGTTACCCCGAGGCTGCAACTTACACCACCTACACCTCATTCCCTCTTTGTGACGTTAAACGCTAAGGTGTGAAAGACTTAATAACACCGGCATAACCATGCTGTAAACATGTCATGGAAGATGTCATACACTATCATGAGCTGTCATAGCAGATTTAGTTAAGACGTGCATTACAGTGGTTTTATCACAGGGAAGGGGTGTTATTAGGTGGAGTGAACCCTACTTTACCCATGAAAAAATCACTGTAACGCCTGACCTTATGTTTTTTATTGCTTTCATAAAATGGTGAACAACGTAAAATATGATAAAATACACAATTTGTCAATAAATAATTGAAGTTATTATTAGTATTATTCGAGTTAAACAATTCTTCTGCCAAGAAATGTAGTTCCTTCAGTGTATGTTATAGTTGCCAGGCACTAATTTCCATTAGCGCCTCTATGCAATTTCCAGTCTTAGTTAGCACCAAGCTAACTGTCCCTTCTCCCACACTGGAAATCTCAAATGGCTCCCTGCTCCCTACTATGTAGGTGTTAAAATACTAGCTCTTGCACTTAAACGGTGCATAGTACGTCTAACAAGTAGCTATTTTGGATTCAACAGTGACAGTGACATTCTTTTATATCGCAGTTTTACAGTGAATCAATCAGTTGTACTTCAATTCAAAGCCTGTGATAATAATGGAGGAGCTGTTTAGCCTATTACCTTTTAGCTTGTTAGCTTTTAGCCTGTTATCTAGCTGATCAGCCTACTTTGCTAGAAAACCCAGCATAGACCAGCATAGCTGGTCATCAGCAAAACCGGCAGCACTAAACCAGCTCTAAACCAGCTTAGACCAGCATGTATTCCATGCTGGCCTATGCTGTTTTTTTCAGCACAGTAGTTCTAGTTAAGAAAATAAGTTGTTAGCTCCTCAGTTTAAACAAAACAGTCGAAGATTATTTCATTAACAGCACAAAGACTTTTCGTGTCTTTTGCAGCGATACAGAATTCTGTTGTTGTGAGATGGTCATAGATGAATATATAATCAATGAATATATATGAATATATAATCAAATTTTAGAACCGGAACTATCCATTTGGTAATCTGTAATATAAACAAGTCATACATACATATACATATGTCATAATGTTTGATATCATGACAGTATACTTAGCATGTGACATAAGCTGTTATGACATCAAGCATTATGACATCTGTCATGACAATTACCAGTAATGGTAACTTGAAACAAAGTCTATCATGACAGCAAAGAACATCTTCCCTGACATGTTTATCGCATGTCAAGAGTTCAAGTGTTAATGCTATTTTAATGTACCCAAATAAATGACACCAACATGAGGTGTCTATTATGGAACCGACAGAGTGAATCACATGGGGAATGACCACCCCAGTTGTCTTAAGAGCCTCTTAAAGCTAATAAAGCCTCACCTCAGGGAGCGTGACGCTTGAATGCGATGATAGGCACCCCCTGCTGTTCACCCGCGGAGGTCCTTGTGTTGATGACGTATGCATGAATCATTCAGGACTGTTTTGGGGGGAAGGTTTTGTGCATGCACAAGCCCTTGCATGAGGCTCAAAGTAAGAGAATGAATGGATGGCGGAGCAAGAAAGAAAGCGAGATGCAGGTATTCTCTTACAGAAATGATCAATGTGGTGCTTCCCCATCTGTCAGTGCATGCAATACATATCTGCATAGGGTGATCCCCTCCCATGGTAGCCCTTTGGAATTGAGAAGGAAATAGGAAAGTAAGATGAAGTGCAGCACAAAAAAATATTAGCTCACCTGGTGGTTGGTGTTGGGTAATATCGCAGACCTCCATACAGCAGGGTTCAATTCCCCTTACAGGCAGGCACACTGGTCAATACCAGTGAGAGTCCTTGGGCAAGACTCTTAATGCTACATTTGCCCACATCTGTTCAGTTTTAGGTCACTTAAGACTTTGGCATCTGTCAAACGTGTGAATGGTAACATTAGAAATTAGGATCCCCAGAACAAGACCAGCATCATTTGTGGTTACCATGGCAGTGGACCAAACAGCCATTATTGATCGTGACCTCGTGCACGTCAGTATCTTCTTCCTCTCCCACAGTGGCGGGTGGCAGGTTGCGCGTGGACTGGAGCACCGAAGGTTCGTTCTCAGACCTCGCACTCTTGGGCAACACACGGACCAGTCTGGCACGTGGCCTGGGCGCACCTTTCAAGGACCTGGACCGTTACTTTGAGGTGCCAACATCTTATTCCAAAGCACGTTTGTTCCACATCTTACAGCATCCAGGAATAGAAAGCCGGTCTTTATCTTTCATCTTTCGACACTAGGGTGGCACTTGAACCAGAAGCAGCCCCCATGCAGCAATCGTCTAGAAAGGGGGAGCCATATATAGTAGGCATTGTGATCCCGCATCGGGCTCCGTCAGTCGTGGTCTGTTTCTGTCGTCATTATAATGGCCCGGCCGTGGGCCGATAGAGAGGCCGCTGCTTAATGAGGTTAGCAGCTTGTCGGACATAAAGCAGTGTACCTGATAGTTTACCATGATATGGACGGAAAAATCCTATTGCAATTCCGGTCACATGCGCCACTGGTCAAATGTCATATTTAGTTGATTTTCTAAGTACAAATTTGCTGCAGGAAACAAATTTCTGCATAATTGCTGTTTTTATCTGAATTGCTTTCCAACATATTGGAAAAAAACATAAAATGTGGCCTGTGCAAAAGTTATGGCACTGTATATGCTTTTTTTCCGATATAATCTCAGCAAATTGAAATTGTGCACTAAAATATGCAGAAAAATACCATATTTAAGTTTTCTGTAGTCAGTGTTTTAACTTATTTTCCCTTAGAAAATTAACAAAATGTCATTTGACCAGAGGTGTTCGAAATTTTGCACATTTGAAATTTTTGCCTGTTTGAGTAGAGCTTTGCAAAGCCAAGGGTGCGGTAGGTCTCACAATTGTGGACCTCATTGTTAAGCGCCTGTTGGATTGTGAAATTTCATATTGTAGATTTTGCCCTCAAGATCAAGTAATTTGAAGTTGAGAGAAGCAGTTTTTCCCTGATTAGGTTTCATTGGAAGTTAATGAGGTTTTAAGTCAAGCACAGAGAACCTTTCGGTGTTCATGCTTCTAGTAGCAATGGGAAAAAATCCCAATGTCATTCCCACCGACCAGACTCAGTAATTTCACCATGTGAAGCAGAAAATGATTTTCCCAACCTTTCCCGCTATGATAATTCCCTAATTAACTAAACCGTCCCAGTCATTAAGAGGCCTCATACCGCTGTCGGTTCCTCTCCCTGACTTTCATTAAACGTTCACCAGCTAGTTTTCTAATTATCCGCAAGTCATTCAAAGAAATTAGCAATTAATTTCTAATGACTTTTTTCTCCCAAATAGAATCACCGAACAGTGTGCAAGGTGCTTATTTCAGCAGCCGGGGCCATTTCTGATATTCATGGGCGACATCCTAACTTGAGGGCCCCCCAGGCTTCTCAATTACGTTATTTTTGGCTAAATGAAAAAATGAAAAATAATTAATACTTCATTCATTTGAATTAGGATAAAAAATGTAATAAATGTTAATGGAAATACAACAAAGCCATAATTAACAATATACACGAGAATTGATTATACAGTGTTGAACAAAATGAATAGAAGTGACCACAAGTTCAGACTCGTCGGCTTTCAGATGTCCACTTTTGGTGATCTAGTGCATGAATGGCGGTATGTCCAGGAATTTCAAATCTGACCACACATGTTGTCACAAAGGACCTCCATCTCTTACACAGCCACTCATTGACATTACATACAGACTCGTGTACAAAATAGCACACTATACACACACATTAACAACCACCTGGAATACCACAGCAGTGGCCTAGCAACACCTTAGCAACCACCTGGGATAGCATTGCAGCAATCTAGCAACAGCACCTTAGCACTGACCTGGGATAGCATAGCAACAGCCTAGCAACACATACGCAATCACCTGGGATGCATAGTGTCAGCCTAGCAACACATCAGCAAACACCTGGGATACCATAGCAACGGCCTCACAATACATTAGCAATCACCTGGCATAGCATCACAACAGCCTAGCAACAGCACCCTAGTACTGACCTGGGATAGCATAGCAACGGTCTAGCAATACGTTAGCAACCACCCGGGAAAGCGTTGCAACAGCCTAGCAATACTGCTTAGCAACCACCTGGGATAACATAGCAACAGTCTAGCAACACCTTAGCAACCACCTGGAATACCACAGCAAAGGCCTAGCCAAATTCTTAGCAACCACCTGGGATAGCATAGCAAAGGTCTAGGAACACATCAGCAACCACCTGCAATGCCACAGCAAAGGCCTAGCCAAATCCTTAGTAACCACCTGGGATAGCATAGCAACAGCCTAGCAACACCTTAGCAACCACCTGGGATAGCATTACAACACTCTAGCAAAACCTTAGCCAGCACTTTGGATATAATAAGTACAAGAAGTACTTCAAAAAGATCTTTTTTATTTTTCATGTTTTTCAAAAAATCTTGATGAGACTTATTATTAAAAAATATTATATATTTTAAATAATTTTAACAAAGATTGACAATTATTTTAATGCATTTATCAGCTTAAAAAATGAAAAAGAATGTCTTAGAATTGTTTATGTAGATGTAGATGCTGTTTTCCATCCCCAACACGAGTAAAACTCACTAAAAAGAAGAACTGTTATAGTTCTTTGTGGTTAATTCAGGAGGAACCGAACGGAGAACAGACGGACATCGACTTTCTGTGGTTTATTCTTATTTTGAGCTCATTTTATGGTGGTGAAGTCGTGGGTCGCTCCTGTAATGATGAATGATCCATATGTGGATCTGTGTGTGGAGCTGGACCTGCTGTCTGCACTGATATTCATGTGTGTGTGTCGTCATACAGAGTCAGAGTGACACTGACCTGAAACCATGAATAAAGGAGAATGAAAAACAGACTACAATGACTTTATACGTCATTCAGCTCAGCTAACATTCAACAAGCGGTAGAGTCTGTCTGCGCGTCAGTCTGTCTGTCTGCGCCTCTGTAAGGCTTACAGTGAAAAACCACTGAACCGGAGCCATCTCTGGCGCGTGTGTGCGTGCGCGCGTGCGTGACGTCATCAGAGAATCGAGCCGCGTTTCCCGGGAGAAAATCGTTCCATGGTGACCGGTTGCTATAGAAATGCTCGTTTTTTACGAAGTTGGCCGAGAGAGAGAGAGAGAGAGAGAGAAGGAGACAGGAGGAAAGAGAGAGGAGGAGTAAGCAGGAGAGAGGGAATGAGAGAGAGAAAAGAAGAAGGAGGAGGGAGAGAGAGAGAGAGAAGGAGAGAGAGAGAGAGAGAGAGGAGAGAGAGAGAGAGAGGAAGGAGGAGGAGGAGGAGGAGAGAGAGAAGGAGAGTGAGAGGTAGGAAGAGAGAGGGAGGAGGAGGAGGAGAGAGAGGAAGGAGGAAGAGAGAGGAAGGAGGAGGAAGAGGGAGAGAGAGAGAAGGAGAGAGAGGGAGGGAGAAGGAGGAGGAGAGAGAGAGGTAGGAAGAGAGAGGAAGGAGGAGGAAGAGAGGGAGAGAGATAGAGGGAGAAGGAGGAGGCGGTTTGCAGCTGAGCTGAACGGCTACGTGGCATGTCGGCGTTTTCCATGGAGAAGCTTCTGTTCCTCTGCGGCGCGAGCGAGGAGCCGGTGCGCGTGTGTGTATGTAGACCTGTGTGTGTGTGTGTGTGTGTGTGTGCGCGCGCGCTCTGCTCGCTGTCCGGTGCTGAAACGGCCTCTCCGTTATTGCCGGCGCTGCTCGCAAGTCTCCGGGGCGCCGTTATGAAACCTGTTGGCGCCGGAGAGAGGAGCGGCGCGCGCCTCTGCACGGCAGCGCGGGGGCTCGCGAGGAGGACCACTATGGACCGATATAGCGCGTTATTTCTGTCTCGAGCGCCGCTTCGCTCATTAAGGGCAGATGAGTGACGTCAAATGGCGATGAGCGCGGCACACTGACGGTGTGTGTGTGTGTGTGTGTGTGTGTGTGTGAGGACGCGCGCGCGCGCGCGCGCTTGCCGTCTCTTCTCGCGCGCTCCGCGTTCAGTAGGCCAGTAGGGGAGGGAGCGCAGGGTTTGGTGTGTGTCTGGGGGGTCATGGTGTGATGTATTTAAATGAACTGGATTCCGGCGCGTATTTTAACGAGTTCAGTTTAACTGCGCTCGCGCGGGTCGGTGAACGTGCCGCGCGCGCCCCACGTGGTTCGCCGCGACCTGTTAAAGGAACAAAACAAAACACAAGAAAACAAACAGCGGTACCGTACAGGGAGTGACGTCAGCAGGCGGTAGAATGACCGCGCGTGCGCTGTGAGGGAAGAGCGAGAGTGTGTGTATGTGGCGTGTGTGTGTGTGTGTGTGTGTGAGAGAGAGAGAGAGAGAGAGAGAGAGAGAGAGAGAGAAGATTGAAAAGAAAGAGAAAAAGAAAGGAGAGAGAAAAGAAAGAGAAAAAGGAAAGGAGAGAGAGAAGAGAGAGATAGAAGGGAGAGAGAGAAAAGACAGAGGGATAGAGAGAAGGAGAGAAGAGAGAGATAGAGAAAAAGAATAGAGAGAAATTTAAAGAGAGAAAGACAGAGAGAGGTATACAGAAAAAGAGAGAAAAGAAAGGAAAAGAGGAAAGAGAAGAGAGAGAAAAAAGAGAAACAGAAAAGGGAGAGATTTACGGAGAGAGAAAAGAGGGAGAGAGAAAGAAAAGAGAGAGAAAGAGAGGAGAGAGATTTACAGAGTGCGAGAGAGAAAAGAGAGAAAGAAAAAGGGAGAGAGATTTACAGAGAGAGGAGTGAAAAAGAGAGAAAAGAGTGAGAGAGATAAAGAAAAAAGAGAGAAACAGTGAAAAGAGAGATGTACAGAGAGAGAAAAGAGAGAGAAACAGTGAAGAGAGATATACAGAGAGAGAGAGAAACAGTGAAGAGAGAGATGTACAGAGAGAGAGAGAGAGAGAGCGAATCAGACTGAATGAAATCCCTTCATCTCAGTTTCTGGTCTCTGTAAACTGTGAACAGTGATTTGTTCTCTTTAGTTTCAGGTCATTTTAAAGCTCTAACAGTAAATCGCTCTGTGTGTCTCTGTGTGTCTTTGTGTCTCTGTGTGTCTCTGCGTGTCTCTGTGTCTCTTTGTGTCTCTGTGTGACTTTATGTCTCTGTGTGTCTCTGCGTGTCTCTGTCTCTGCGTGTCTCTGTGTCTCTGTCTGTATCTGTGTCTCTGTGTGTCTGTGTGTGTCTCTGTCTGTCTGTCTCTGTCTCTTTGTGTCTGTGTGTCTCTGTCTGTGTGTGTCTGTGTGTGTCTGTGTGTCTCTGTGTGTCTGTGTGTCTCTGTCTGTCTGCCTGTCTCTGTGTGTCTCGGTGTGTCTGTGTGTCTCTGTGTGTCTCTGTCTGTCTGTCTGTCTCTGTGTGTCTCTTTGTCTCTGTGTGTCTGTGTGTGTCTCTGTCTGTCTGTCTGTCTCTGTCTGTCTCTGTGTGTCTCTGTCTGTCTGTCTGTCTGTCTCTGTGTGTCTATGTGTCTCTGTGTGTCTGTGTGTCTCTGTCTGTCTGTCTGTCTCTGTGTGTCTCTGTGTCTCTGTGTGTCTCTCTGTTTTCCAGGTAAATGTTGAGGACTCAAACAACATGTTACCCAAATCCAGACGAGCGCTCACCATTCAGGAGATCGCAGCTCTCGCCAGATCTTCACTTCACGGTAAACGAGCACCCTCACCTGCAGCGTTTCGGCTCCTTTTACACTCTAATGTATCACTTACAGCACTATTACGCCTCTTACACCTGCGTGTGTCCCTGCGTATTAAAGGGGAATCCCACAGAATCTCCACAAACTCTGCATCAGTGAAGGGCTCAGAGGTAAACAGAGCAGAGCTTGAGAGAGAGCAGAGCGACGTGATGTTGCTCGGAGCAGCTTTTCAGAAAGTCGGAGCGTCAGATGTGTCTCTCTCTCTCTCGCTCTGAAATCGCTCCATCCCGCCATCCAGACAGGCCTTTTTTTCCACATAGGCTCCCTCTGCACACCACAGCCGTTCATACACAGCATCTGCAGAGCTGTTCAGCAGACCTACATACTGGAAATTCTCACCGATCACAACAATCTACAGATATTACACAGAGGCTGTGTCCCAATTCAGGGGCTGCGTCCTTCAGAGGCTGCATTCAAAGGCCGATTGCATCACAGGGTCGCGAGTAGACCGTCCCATTTCAAAGAATCTTTCATATGTGGCCGAGAAATGTGTCCCTCTTTTCCATGGCAATGAAGGATGCAACGGATGGATCCTTCACCAGCCAACATATCCCAAGGTTCATTGTGTGCGGGTGAGGATTCGAGAACGTGGCGGCGTCAGCAGAGGAGCGAACGGCGGCTGAGGAGACACTTTAAATATATGTATTGGGTTTAAACTGAGTCGAATAGCTAACGATACAGATGTAAAGAAAGCCAATGTGGTCTGAAGCAGAACTTACTCTAACATTTCGTTTTGTTTTAGGGAGCAAAGAGCCGACAGAGAGAAGCATCTCCAGCTCTAATAAAGGAAAAACTAAAAAACTAAAATCAAAGTTTCTGTCATCTTTAAAAACTTTAAATTCATTTCGGTTCAGCCTTCACGGGTCTACGCAGCCTTCGATGGACACGCCTTCACAGACCGTGTCCTCTGAAGGATGCAGCTCCTTTATTGGGACACAGCTAGAGTCAGCTATGCGTCGTCAATTTTGAGGCACGAATGATAAAGATGGTGTTAAAAGCATTGTATATTTGTTTACCCTCGGCGGATTTCTAAAGTTGGGCCATCGCTTCAAGTCTGGACCTCCCAAAAAAAGCCTGTGCAGCACAGAATTTTTTACTGGTTCTTTGTTTAATAAGGACTACAAATTATATAATTAATGAAATAAAGTGTGTAGTGTCTGGTCCATACATTCAAGACATAAAATAACTCATAAGAATGGATCATATCGCCGCTGTCGGAACAAAACCTTGTATCTCCAATTTTGGCATTTTTCAGTTTTCAACATAATTTGAAAATACCTGTTGCCCCCTACAGTGTATGTAAATTTTATGATGAATGGACCAAAAGAAACAGCCCAAAATTACTTGGAAAAACATCTGGTTCCATTGACTTACATTAAAAGTAAAGTAGGTTTTTTCCTTCTCCTGTAAAGTTTTCATTTTGGAGATACAAGGTTTTGTTCCGACAACAGTGACATGGAGCGGAGTTTCTCTGAGTGTGGGGGCAGGGGATAGAAAACCCGGAGCAGAGCTGAAGTGGAGTGATTACAGAAACGGTGTGGGTGAGGAGCGAAAACATCCGCCACTCCTCTCACAAGCTCTACTTCAGAGCGCTCTGGTGTGAAATGCTTCGTTTTTGAGAAACTTAAGAGTCAGAATTGTTCACAGTGGTGGTGATAGGAACCAGACGTCCACCTCTAAAAGCTCCCACACAGAAAGTACATGAAATCACTACAAATGTGCTGCCTGATGCCTGAGACATTGTTTTATAGAAGCTTTGAAACAAGCTTTTGGGCTTTTTATATCCATTCCTGGTGGAGGGATACATGCAGGGCATTGTGAGGCCAAGTAGTCCCCAAAGAAGACTTCTCTCTATTTTAAACATTACATATAAAAAAAACATGCATATTCACTGGTGGTTTTGGATAGTTAATAAAATGACTATATTTGGGTTGCGACCCCTGGTTCCATTCACCACCACTGTAAAGAAAATAACTCAGAGTGCACCATTCTGCTTTGTTTATTCTGCAGAAATTTTGAAAAATGGGTGGAATTCCCCTTCAGCCCTCTATAGCCACCACAACCCAAGAAGTGTCATCTGTTCTATAATGTGGCGCTGTGTTAGTGTGCTAGTCTAATGTAGGCTAATTGCTGAAGCATAAGTATACTGTAGCTACTTATGAGAAATGTGAGTGAAATTGCATAAGAAGCGATTATAAAGGGGTCCGTTGCCATGGAGACATGGTTACACCACTGGACATTCCCATCATTCCTTCTTATATCTCAGGTTTTTTCCTTTATCTCTATGTTGCATTTCAATTGTACGCCTTATTTTTCTTTTGATATTTGTTAGCATGTTAGTATATGTTAAAGGGGAACTCCACAGATTTTTCAAAATTCTGCATAATTCAGTTGCTGAGATGTGAGCCAAGTTATCTAGAGTGGTTTGATTTGAAATGGTTTACTGTACAGAAATGTAGACTCTTTACAGTGGTGGTGATAGGAACCAGGGGTCGCCATGACTACAACACAAATATAGACATTTTATTTACTATCCAAAACCATCAGTGAACCTACACGAGTCTTCTGAGTTTATATGTTATGTTGATGATGGTAAAATAGTAAATAGTAAACCTGATAAGCCTTATAACAGCCTTATGCATGCACCCCTCCACCATGATTGGCTTAAAAAAAATATGTTTTAGGCCAGAACCTTCTCTCAAGACTAGCGTAAAACTACGTCTCAGGCATCGGGCAGTGTTTTCATAACCACTTCATAACCATCTCATGTTACAGTGAAGCTTTAAGTGGCTTTAAACGTTTCAGACGTCTGGTTCCTATCACTAACACTGTGAATCCCTCCTCCTTAAATGCATTTTAAAAAAGGGCGAAAAAATTATTTCAAAACTGCTGTAAAACAGTGTCCCAGATACCAGGCAACATATTCATAAACATGCCATGTAACAACTTCCATTGAGGGAAGGCATAGAGGCATCAGACGTCTGGTTCCTATCACCACCAATGTGAAGAGTTCTGACTCGGAAAGTTTCCCTAGAATGGAGCATTTCACACCAAACCACTCTCAAAGACTTAGTTTACATCTTAGCTGATTCCGCAGAGACTCGGTAAAGCCAGTGGAACTCCCCTTTAAACATGCTCACAAATGGCGAAATAAAACCTACGTGTTTGTGTGATCAGGTATCTCTCAGGTGGTCAAGGACCATGTGACGAAGCCCACGGCGATGGCTCAGGGCCGGGTGGCCCACCTGATCGAGTGGAAGGGCTGGTGCAAACCCACGGACTCTCCAAACGCGCTGGAGTCCGACTTCAACTCCTACTCAGACCTGACGGAGGGCGAGCAGGAGGCGCGCTTCGCAGCAGGTCAGTGCGTAACGAGCCTGGGGGTCTTTGTATGTGTCGGACTTCAGGAATGAGTCGACAGAGTTGATAAGCCGTCAGCGACATCAAACTGTTTTCCTTCATGGTGCTGGGTTAACAGCTGCTGGTCGTCATGACGTAATCATTGGTTTGGTCAACCTTGGAAAGACGCTGCCCGAACAACCACAACATTAGCTTGGCGAACATCTACAGTGACCAACAGTGTCAGGAGAACTAGTAACAATATGGAGCTCGTCTTTTCGCACAACTAAGACAAATAACTTCAGCTGGATATAAACATGACGATAAACACTAACCTTACCTAAGACACCACTAGGATGGTAGAGGTAATAGCTATCTGTAGTGATTTGCTCACTACAACAGAAAGAATAGCTACCCTGCAAAAACAGTTACATCAGGACAGCCTGTTGTTTTGATGCCCACAATGTTGAAATGTAATTCCTCAGAAAGTTGTGACAACGTTATCTGACAACATTGTGACAACATATTAGCAACGTTGTCAGTACGTTGTCACAACCTCCTGGAATCCTCACAAGTTCCATTATGTTGTGCATGGAACTCCATGGAATGTTGCTAAGTTGCCAACAGGTAGTCATAATATCGTATGACAACATTACTGAATAATAAGGTTGTGACGTTGTATATGTATGAATAATAACGTTGTAGTAACGTTATAGGAAAGTAGACAATGTTGTGACAATGTTGTGTGTTTGCTGGGTAGCTACAGTACCTTTCGTTTTTCCAGTAGTTATTGTGGAAATACCTGAAGTCATATAGAATGCAATGATTGGTTGGACTCCTTTGCTTGTATTCCATACACCAGCTTCCACAGGAGCAGTTTTCCGTACAGTGTTTTCCTGCATTTAATTTTTTTTTAATGAAATCTAGTGGCATAAAAACGGCCCTTAACTGATTATATTAATTCAGTTTTTAAAAATGTATAAACAATATGTGTGACGAATGAGGCAACCAGCCTAGTAAAGTGAGTCAGTGGTGTGAAGGGACTCAGCTAAGGTCACTCAGCTGATGGTGTAAACTTAATTTAACTCAGTATTAAACGTACTGTGGTGATAATGAGTCGTTTAACATTCGTTGGAGTGTTAAATATGAGGTTTAAACATGCTAAAATGCATTTAAACTGGCTGTGAAAGTTTCCCCACCCCATTCACATTTGCATCCCTCTTGGTCCCCACCCACCATTTTCGGGTCGCGTTGGGGGCGGTCACTATTTACACAAGTTTGATGTCCAAACTGAGCTTAGATGGTCCCGCCAACTGTTTTGATGGCAACAACTATATATGACAATGTATCGGATGCATCGCTAATAACAAGAAATTGTTTTTTATTACACAAATAGGAAAAGCTGCAAGCGTACAGAATACTGAAGCGTACGGAATACCGAAGCGTACGGGATACCGAAGCGTACGGAATACCGAAGCGTACGGAATACCGAAGCGTACAGGATACCGAAGCGTACGGAATACCGAAGCTTACGGAATACCGAAGCGTACGGAATACCGAAGCGTTCAGAATACTGAAGCGTTCAGAATACTGAAGCATACAGAATACTGAAGCGGTCAGAATACTGAAGCATACAGAATACTGAAGTGTTCAGAATACTGAAGCATTCAGAATACTGAAGTGTTCAGAATACTGAAGCATACAGAATACTGAAGTGTTCAGAATACTGAAGCATACAGAATACTGAAGCGTTCAGAATACTGAAGCATTCAGAATACTGAAGTGTTCAGAATACTGAAGCATACGGAATACTGAAGTGTTCAGAATACTGAAGCATACAGAATACTGAAGCGTTCAGAATACTGAAGCATTCAGAATACTGAAGCGTTCAGAATACTGAAGCATACGGAATACTGAAGCGTTCAGAATACTGAAGCATACAGAATACTGAAGCGTTCAGAATACTGAAGCATTCAGAATACTGAAGCGTACGGAATACTGAAGTGTTCAGAATACTGAAGCATACGGAATACTGAAGTGTTCAGAATACTGAAGCGTACGGAATACTGAAGTGTTCAGAATACTGAAGCGTACGGAATACTGAAGTGTTCAGAATACTGAAGCATACAAAATACTGAAGCATACGGAATACTGAAGCATACGGGATACTGAAGCATACAGAATACTGAAGCGTACGGGATACTGAAGCATACAGAATACTGAAGCGTACGGAATACTGAAGTGTTCAGAATACTGAAGCATATGGAATACTGAAGCATACGGAATACTGAAACATACGGGATACTGAAGCATACAGAATACTAAAGCGTACGGGATACTGAAGTGTACAGAATACTGAAGCGTACGGAATACTGTGCTCTTACATTCGCTACAGTAGAAATAACAGCTACTAACACTGATTTGCTACAATAGAATAAAAATAATTCTTTACACTGTAATGCAAAATACCATATTAGTGACTATTGGACACCATCAGGAACCAACAGAAACTTTTAACGGTTTCTCTGATTTTGTCCCCTAAGGTTGGTAACTATAATCATTAGCTAAAAGAAGAAAGACTGGCATATGAACAGGTTAGCAGGTGAGCTAATGAAGCTATGCTACCTATGAGGGCCTAAAACACTCATTGTTATTTCTGGTGTGTTGAGTGGTTTTAAGCTGGACTCCTAGTTTGTCAGGATGTGACCAGTGAAAAGACGTCACTGTCTACCTTCATTAACCATCAACAGAACACGATACCAGAGTACAGTGACGCCTGTTGCTTTGGGAAAAAGAGTGAAACCCGCAGTGAAATGTACACCTGCATTCGTCTTCTGTTCCCTCTCTCTCTCTCTCTCTCTCTCTCTCTCTCTCTCTCTCTGGCACAGACTCTGCAGTGCAGGTTCTGTGAAGGTTAATTAGTTCTCTCTCGCTCTGGTGACAAAGCTTTTCTGTCGTTTTTTGTGCCAAAGTGACTTGCAAGGAACTTTCTCTCCCTCACTCCCTCCTTTTCTGACTTATTTGCTCTTTCTCTCTCTCTCCCTTTGCCTCTCTTTGTTTTTCTCCCTCACTCTCTCCCTTTTCTCCTCTTTTCTCTCTCTCTCAACTTTTCTACCTCCCCTCTTCTCTTCTTTCTACCTGTCCCTCTTCTCTCTCTCTCCTTTTGTACCTCGCCCACTCTTTCCTTTCTTACCTTCTTATTTTCTCTCTCTCCTTTTCTACCTTTCTACCTCTTTTTCTGCCCTTCCTTTCTCTCTCTTTCTCTCTCTCTGTATGACGTCTCTACTCTGGGACAGAAACACAAAACATTAAAGTGGTTCCGGTGAGTGTGTGTGTGTGTGTGTGTGTGTGTGTGAGTGTGAGTGTGTGTGTGTGTGTGTGTGTGTGTGTGTGTGTGTGTGAGTGTGTGGTGTGGTGAGTGTGTGTGAGTGTGTGTGTGTGTGTGTGTGAGTGTGTGTGTGTGTGTGTGGTATCCCCTGCAGGATGCTGGCTGTGTGCCTACACTCACTCACACACACACACACAGAGGAGTGTGCAGTGATTCTGTGGATAAAATCGAACTCCGCTTACATCTGGGAAACCTGCCAGACCCCCAACAACAACCTGCAGTGAGTGAGTGAGTGAGCGAGTGAGCGAGCAGGACAGGAGATGAATGGGCAGAATTGATCCGGGAGCCGACTCACAGATTCAGGAGTGGGAGGGGCGGGCGAGCAGAGCCGTGATTGGCCGTCCAATCAGGGAGGGGGAGGACTGACCTCTGATTGGTGGATTAATCAGTGAAGGTGATATGACGAAATTTAGGGCTGTGCTTTCTGCTGAGTCACGCAGCCACACCATCAGCATCATACGCATCTGTGTGTGTGTGTGTGTGTGTGTGTGTGTGCACGCCATGACTTTGCTAGCAATGCTGACCAGCGAGGTCACTTCCTGTCCAGTAGAGGACACTGGCGTGACATCATCGTACTTTGTCAAATTCGTCATCCCAGCGGTCAGTCAGATGTCCATTTCCGTGGCGACGTCACGCCCTCTGGATCTGTATGTGTAGTATACAGTATGATGAGACAGTGTAAGCTGAGTGACCTCAGCTATGTAAGTTTGGGGGATTTGGCGGCCTCTCTGGTGAAAATGTGTCATTGCACACAACAGGTGGAAGAACATTTTGTAACATCGGTTGTGCTTCGAGAGGATAAACATGAAGATTGAAAGACTATTCAAAGTCAGAACCTGGTGAAAGGCGTGTCTTCTGAGGATATAAGTGAATTATCTACCACTGCCATCATATCTTCATCAGTAAAATGTTTATTTTGCTGCATTTGAGACCTAAACATCGAGCTGGACCTTCTTTTGGAGTCCGTGCTTGATGTTAGGAATTTTTAATCAGATACAATCAAGCAAGCTCTCCCATTGGTTAGGCCTTCAGGAGCTGAACAGAAGGTCTTACACACTAGATTAACTACTAGATTAACTGCTAGGGTTGTATAAGCATAGTGGATCTACATGCCTACTAGAGCAAAATCAAGGAAAGTAGTTAGATAGGAAAGTAAGTCTCATTTAACTATGCTTACACAGCCCTAGTTAAATGGCATGTAGGAAGCACTGAAGTGAGAGTGCCAATAAATGTCAAGCTTAAGCTGATTTTATACACCAGTCATATAAATTTAATGGAATAAACTTCTTAGTGGATTTATAATGTCTGGTATCAGCTAAATCTTCGCTCCCTCACTGTTTTCCAACTAAAAAGTACGAGGTGAAGTAAGTTATGATGTGGCTAGGCTAGTGACGTCAGCTGAGGTAACTGATCTTAAAGACTTTAGATTGACTGCATTTTGGTGTCAACTTCAAACCACACGTAATCTACTGTGGATTTTTGTGGGGTTTATTGTGATGCAGTACAGTAATAGTGTCAGTGGTTAGTTTACTAGCTACGCTGGCAGTGTTTATTAACAGCAGAATATGACAATAACTGAGTGAAATAAACTAGTCACTGAATCAAATGCGTGAAAACTAGTGACTGAGTAAAATATACTACTAACTGAGTGAAATATATTGAATACACTGAATAAAATATGCTAATAATTGAATGAAATATACCAGCGGCTGAGTGAAATATGGCAGTAACTCAGAGGCTGAGTTAGTCGTGGATGAGTGAAACATGTTAATAAGTTAACTGAGTTAAAGCGAGTGGCTTCAAATGAGTTAAAATTCTAAATTACTCCAAAGAACAGGCCCTTAAACCACACTAACAGCTAGGAAAACGTCTGTGAAAGGAAGAAGAGGTAACATTCGCATATCCAGATCATTACTCCACTGTTTGTTTGGGCGTTTGTATGGATCCACACCCTCAATACGGCTAATTTTATCCATATATTGTTGTTTAGCGTTCTGTTGGAGTTATAATACTTCTCTTCTTTCATTTGATTCACTTTAAAGCAGGACAACAGTGGTGGACGAGGTACACAAACCATGTACTTGAGTCAAAGTAGAGACACCCAAGGTAAAATATTACTCCAGTAAAAGTAGAAGTTCCTCCCTTTAGACCTCCACTTGAGTAAAAGTACTAAAATATTCCCCTTTAAATGTACTTAAGTATCCGAAGTAAAAGTACTGAAAGATTAATTATGGCTCTGATGTCCTATTATCATTTTTATAACAAGACTCACTTCATTAACTCATTTTAGGTGAAAATACTCCAGTGTCTCTCTTGGTAAACCAGTCTTTTAATAGAATGTCATTAATTAGTGACACTGATGTCTATTAAAATTATCATAAGCACAAAACACTGAAGGCGAAGAGTTTCCATCAGGTAGAACTGAGTGGCTCTGAAATCACTTTTTACAAACAAGCAAAGTTTCACTTTAAGATTTATTTGAACTTAGTTACAAGTTTAAGTTTAATAAAAACTTTAAACTCAGATTCACAAATGAGTTTCCTTTACTAAACTGCATCTGTAGGTCTCTGTTCATAAACATAAACTAGCCTAAACTAATTTACTATAAAATGAAATGTGTTTGTATAAATTCAGAATAAAGACCCGTCAGTCTCAACTGCATATGAGTACATATTTCTATATTGTGGTCTATTTACACAAAGTTAGCTTAGTTCATCATTTATGTTGAATAGACTCTCCCAAAATTTTACGCTGCTGCACTGATGTTGAACCGTGTGCTGCACTGGGTCGGTATGACCAACAGGTCAAAACAAGCTCAAAACAAAGTGCGCTGTGCCCTGATTGGTGTTCTTGCTTCACCCTTCTTTCGTTTTGATGTTGTTTTTATACACACATAAACCAAAAGGAACGACAGATTTCTCATAATGTAGTGGAGTAAAAAGTGAGATATTTGACTTTGAAATGTAGTGGAGTGAAAGTAAAAAGTCCCAAAATGGAAATACTTCAGTAAAGTACAGATACACGAAAAAACTACTTAAGTACAGAAACGAATTACATTCACTTCGCTACTGTCCACCTCTGCAGGACAATAAAAAAGCAGCTTCTTTAATATCTCGAGCTGTGTTTGATTATTTGTAGCATGTAAACGAAAAATGAACCCTGCCAATATGACAGAACAGTCCCATAATTCAGCGTGGCCTGACAGTGTTTATGCATGTTTTCCAGGTGTTGCTGAACAGTTTGCGATTGCGGAGGCAAAACTTCGGGCCTGGTCTTCAGTAGACGGAGATGAGTCTAACGACGATTCCTACGATGAAGACTTCCTACCTGCTAACGAACCCACCACACAGAGTACAGGTACGAGTTTTTCACACTGTAATTGTCTTTACATCCTCAGCCGTGCTGTTATTCTATCTCTCTCTCTCTTCTGTCTCTTAACACGTCCCTGTCTTTCTCCCTTTCTTTCTCCAGCATGGCATGAATGCTTATTGTCCCAGTGCCCTACTTTCATCCTCCGAAAACACCCTCTCTCTCTCTCTCTCTCTCTCTCTCTCTCTCTCTCTCTCCCCCTTCATTTTGCTCCCTCGCGCAATTTGATATCCCAGCATTCATTTCTCCTGCAAGTTTAATGTGCTCAAGCTGACTGATGGCGGCAGAGAGCAGAGGAGGAGAGAGAAAAGGAAGAGCAATAAAAAAGGGGGATGGATCTTACCGAGACAGAGGCAGACAGAAAAAGAGTAAATGTGACAAGAATATAAACATGACAGAATATTGTGTAAAAGTCTAAGACTGCCCTTTATTTATTTAATGTCCAGTCAAACAGACATTAAGTACAAGTTATTAATTTTTCAGGAGATATTTCTGAAGAAATCAGTGAAAAAAACAAGAGAGTTTCCAAAACTGGAATTAAAAATAAAACAATAAAAGATACAGAGAAAATGGAATTCCTAACAACCACCTGGAAGACCTCATAGACAAACACTGTCAGATAAACAGCACTTAAAGCTTTCGTTTTTGGGTAGAAGCTCCTTTATTTCTTCTGAAAAATCTGGAAAAAGTCCAAAAACGGACACTTTAAATACTAAAAAATCATATTATGTTCAGTTGTTGAGGCTTCTGTGTAATTTTCTGTTTTGCGCTTTTTTCCCTGATGCTGAAAAATAAATAATATATATAAATATGGTAGTGGATGAGTGAATATGCTAATAACTGAGTGAAATACGCTAATAACTGAGTGAAAAATGCTAATAACTGAGTGAAAAATGCTAATAACTGAGTGAAATATGGTAGTTGATGAGTGAAAAATGCTAATAACTGAGTGAAAAATGCTAATAACTGAGTGAAATATGGTAGTTGAGTGAAAAATGCTAATAACTGAGTGAAATATGGTAGTTGATGAGTGAAAAATGCTAATAACTGAGTGAAATATGGTAGAGGATGAGTGAAAAATGCTAATAACTGAGTGAAAAATGCTAATAACTGAGTGAGATATGGTAGTTGATGAGAGAAAAATGCTAATAACTGAGTGAGATATGGTAGTTGATGAGTGAAAAATGCTAATAACTGAGTGAAATATGCTAATAACTGACTGAAAAATGCTAATAACTGAGTGAAATATGGTAGTGGATGAGTGAAAAATGCTAATAACAGTGAAAAATGCTAATAACTGAGTGAAATATAGTAGTGGCTGAGTGAAATATGCTAATAACTGAGTGAACAATGCTAATAACTGAGTGAAATATGGTAGTTGATGAGTGAAATATGCTAATAACTGAGTGAAATATGGTAGTGTATGAGTGAAATATGCTAATAACTGAGTGGATTATGCAAATAACTGAGTGAGATATGGTAGTTGAGTGAAAAATGCTAATAACAGTGAAATATGGTAGTTGAGTGAAATATGCTAATAACTGAGTGAAAAATGCTAATAACTGAGTGAAATATGCTAATAACTGAGTGAAATATGGTAGTTGAGTGAAAAATGCTAACAACTGAGTGAAATATGGTAGTTGATGAGTGAAATATGCTAATAACTGAGTGAAAAATGCTAATAACTGAGTGAAAAATGCTAATAACTGAGTGAAATATGGTAGTGGATGAGTGAAAAATGCTAATAACTGAGTGAAAAATGCTAATAACTGAGTGAAATATGGTAGTGGATGAGTGAAAAATGCTAATAACTGAGTGAAAAATGCTAATAACTGAGTGAAATATGGTAGTGGATGAGTGAAAAATGCTAATAACAGTGAAAAATGCTAAGAACTGAGTGAAATATGGTAGTGGATGAGTGAAATATGCTAATAACTGAGTGAAAAATGCTAATAACTGAGTGAACAATGCTAATAACTGAGTGGAAAATGCTAATAACTGAGTGAAATATGGTAGTTGATGAGTGAAATATGCTAATAACTGAGTGAAATATGGTAGTGGATGAGTGAAATATGCTAATAACTGAGTGAAAAATGCTAATAACTGAGTGAAATATGGTAGTTGATGAGTGAAAAGTGCTAATAACTGAGTGAGATACGGTAGTTGATGAGTGAAAAATGCTAATAACTCAGTGAAATATGGTAGTTGATGAGTGTAATATGCTAATAACTGAGTGAAATATGGTAGTGAATGAGTGAAGTATGCTAATAACTGAGAGAAAAATGCTAATAACTGAGTGTAATATGCTAACAACTGAGTGAAATATGCTAATAACTGAGTGAAATATGCTAATAACTGAGTGAAATATGGTAGTGGATGAGTGAAAAATGCTAATAACTGAGTGAAATATGCTAATAACTGAGTGAAATATGGTAGTTGATGAGTGAAAAATGCTAATAACTGAGTGAAATATGGTAGTGGATGAGTGTAAAATGCTAATAACTGAGTGAAAAATGCTAATAACTGAGTGAAATATGGTAGTGGATGAGTGTAAAATGCTAATAACTGAGTGAAAAATGCTAATAACTGAGTGAAATATGGTAGTTGATGAGTGAAATATGCTAATAACTGAGTGAAATATGCTAATAACTGAGTGAAATATGGTAGTGGATGAGTGAAATATGCTAATAACTGAGTGAAATATGGTAGTGGATGAATGAAATATGCTAATAACTGAGTGAAAAATGGTAGTGGATGAGTGAAATATGCTAATAATTAAGTGAAAATTGCTAATGACTGAGTGAAAAATGCTAATAACTGAGTGAAAAATGCTAATAACTGAGTGAAATATGGTAGTTGATGAGTGAAATATGCTAACAACTGAGTGAAAAATGCTAATAACTGAGTGAAATATGGTAGTGGATGAGTGTAAAATGCTAATAACTGAGTGAAAAATGCTAATAACTGAGTGAAAAATGCTAATAACTGAGTGAAATATGGTAGTGGATGAGTGAAATATGCTAATAACTGAGTGAAAAATGTTAGTGGATGAGTGAAATATGCTAATAACTGAGTGAAATATCGTAGTGGATGAGTGAAATATGCTAATAACAGTGAAAAAAGGCAGTGGATGAGTGAAATATGCTAATAACTGAGTGAAATATGGTAGTGGATGAGTGAAAAATGCTAATAACTGAGTGAAATATGCTAATTAATGAGTAAAAAATGCTAATAACTGAGTGAAATATGGTAGTTGATGAGTGAAATATGCTAATAACTGAGTGAAAAATGCTAATAACGGAGTGAAAAATGCTAATAACTGAGTGAAATATGGTAGTTGATGAGTGAAATGTGCTAGTAAAGCCCTCATTCTTTATTCTCTGTCCACAGATCTGTCGTCGTACCCTCATTACCTGCGGGACCTCTTACACACCCAAGTGTGTCAGGCACATCTGCGGAGGCGAGGGGCATGTGAGGCTGAGAGCGGTGTGGCCTTTGACCTTTCGCCCCCTGTGGGCTCGCCGGCCTCCCCGTCCGACACCCTCTGCTCCAGCCTGTGCAGCCTAGATGAGAGACACCCACTGCTCCGGGACCTCGGTCACCGTGGCGACCTGGGTCATCGTGGCGACACAGCGGCTGACCTCGCTGCCAAGCTCCTGGGGGCACTGCACGGAGGGGACGACCCACTTCTGGCACGGCTCCAACGGGCCGGACTCAGACGGGGTGGACAGTCGCCCTGCTGCCCGTTCGAAGACGAGGACGCTCCATGCAAGGACTGCAGAGGCGGAGTCTGCTGCCCACCCGAGTACCACGCGCGGAGGAAGGTGTCGGACGTGGCCTCATCCGGCATAGTGTCGCTGGATGAGGAGGACGGGGAAGAGGAGGAAGTGGACGAAGAGGAAAGGGAACAGTGACTGCGCCTTCCCTTCTGTCCTGGTTCCGCCTCCTCGGAATGACTTAGCATGTTTACGTAAGGCTCCTCCCCTCTCATTTGCATCTGTATCCGCCTTCTCTGGTCTGTTTTTTGAGACGTTTGTTGTTTTATTTGTACTGCGCGGCGGGGAGGATGCGATGTCAGCAAGACGAAGAAGAAGAAGCGTTCCGAGAAAAATTACGCTAAACTCGGAAAAACTGGCGAAGCTATAGACGAGTCAGAGGAACGAAAGGCTGGAAGTGGACTGAAACAGAACAAAACAAAACAACGGACCCTTCTGCATGTGTCTGGACGTTCGGACAGTTCCTTAGCACGGTTTGCGAATTTGGCTGTCCTGTTACCCAAAAGTGCTCAGGCCCCAATGCATTATGGGGCCTGGTTTGTCCCGCCCCCTTTTTTGCAAGAGACGGTTGCATCCTTTGGGCATGGCTGCTTGCTGAGTAAAACTCGAAAATGAAAAGAAAAGAAAAGAAGAAAAAAAAAACGAACTGCCAAACTAAACTTTCCTTAGCCTGTCACAATCAGCTCCGAGAATACTGCTGGAATGTTGAATGTTTGTACAGTGACGGGAATATGTATTTCAAAACGAAGCATAAAAAAGAGATTAATTTTGAATTTTTGTTTCTTTTTTGGGGTTTGAACTAGTTTTTTAACCACTACTGTTATTATTATTATTATTATTATTATTATTGCATTCATAGAATTTGCTAGAATTTCAGTATTTGACTTTTTTGTTTCGGTAACACTTTATAATAATAGGCCCCAATATATATATATATGATATTTGCAATAATAAATGCTACCATTTGAATTATTAACTATTTACCTAGCGACATGCATAGGAATCACTTTTGAATCATAAAAACTTATACAAATTATAGTTTGTTAATACTCATAATCCATAAATGATTTAACTTGACATATTAAGCATTTAGTTGCACAAAAATCAATTAATATTCATTACAAAATAATGACAAATTATTAGGTAGTAATTTATTATCCTGCTACTTTGTGGCGTAAACATTTCCATAATGCTTAGTTATGTAATCATATAATGTATTCATAAATATACATGCTATCACTTAATATAGGTCAGTGTATTTATGAAATGCAGTTACCGTGCTTTAATTATTTGCATGTCACTAAGTAAGTGGAGGATAATTCAAATGCACTTATTAATGCACAAGGAACAATTAAATAGTTATTAATAATCAATAACAAACTATTAGTTGCTATATATTACAGGGGCCTGTTACTCTGAAGTGCTACTTTCTCTGAATAGTCTTAACAAGAAACCATGACAGAATGTTCTTCGAGGTGGTTTGGTGGTGTAAAAAAAGTCCAGTACAAAGAGAAGTGTTGTAACTGACCGAGCCTTGGTTTATGTAGAGGTCATTCGGGGGTTTTTGTGGGAGAGTTCAGTCTATTTTTGTAAGTGTGTCCTTTTTCCAGACTATGTGGGTCACTCTTAACGTTCATTGCGTCGGGAAGACGCTTGTTGCCAGCTTTCTCCCTCTATATCTCTCTCTCTCTCTGTCTCTCTGTCTCTCTCTCGTTCAGAGCTATCACTGTGTGATATTGTCTATACAAAGAAAATGAATCGACCTGAGTGTGAACAGACCAAGTGGTTTATTAATTTTTTTTCCTCTTCTTCTTCTTTTCCGTTTCTTTAGCCGCGTCTCGGGCACTCGCGGCCTTTTTCTTCGGATCCACTTTTCAAAACGCCTCATTTTTCTCTTTATTCGCTGGAAATGTCAAGTACTCCAAGTACTCTCTCTCGCCCCCTCTCTCTCTCTCTCTCTAGCGGCTAATTCTGTTCGCTGACATTCATGTCATCGTTGCCATGGTTATCCACGTTTCCTCAGGACTAAACGAGGACCCTCCAGCTGCCCACTTGAGAAACTCTGATTGGCTCCCAGCTCTATGAAGCCCCGCCCACGAGCCACTTCACAATGATAGAAATTAGCTCGGTGTCCACTTGCTGGCCTGTTGGACTGCGAGTACAGCTGTGTGTGAGTGTATGTATGTGTGGGTGTTTTCTGGGTGTCTCAGGGGAGTCTCTGTGCCTTTAACCCTCCCGTACGTCACCCCCTGACCGCTCAGCCGCACATAAACCATTCCCATGGCAACGGGAAATGCTGTTGCTACTGTTTATTGAGAGTGCTGTTTTTTTCTCGGGTATCACTTTATTTCAGTGGTCCACTGTAGATGTGCTGCTGACCTTCACTAAATATCTATTAAATTGAGCTTCGTTTAAAGGGACATCCTGGCCTAAAACTAGCATTTAAAGGTGAATTCCACCCAAATTTTTTGCATAATTCAGTCATTGAGATGTAGACAATGTCATTCAGAGTGTTTGTGTGAAATGGTCTGTTGTAGAGAAACTTACCATAAAGATTTCTTTACAGTGGTGGTGATAGGAACTGGGCGTCACTGGCCACTTTATTTAGTAACCGAAACCACCAGTGAACCCACACGTGTGAAAAGTTGATATTGGTAAAATAGTGATAAATTTGAAAAATACGTTTTCTTTGGGGACTATTTTGCCTTACCATGTCCTGAAAGTACCTCTCCCCCATGAAAATACTTTTTAGGCCAACAACTTAGGAATCAGTCAACATATTCATAACCATCATTCCTTCTATAACATAGTTTTTACAGGCAATAAACTTTTCAGATGTCTGGTTCCTATCACCACCACTGTGAACAATTGTGACTCTGTAAGTTTCTCTAGAATAGAGCATTTCACACCAAACCACTCTGAATGACTGTTTACATCTTTACCATTTAATTACGCAGCGGTTTTGAAAAGTTTGTGAAATTCCCCTTTAATTTTTGCATAGTTTTTGTATCCATCAGCACTCTTTCACTATAATTCCCAGCATGCATTATGCAGATATACCATCGGGAACCCCCCAGTGATGTACCAGGGATTCAGTTTCTTAGCATTAGCTCTCCGGCTTCCTTCTTTATTAGCCAGCTAGCGGGAAATACAGCAATGTTTGTGTAAAAGCTCCTCCTACCTCCAAGATACATCATCAAAAGGGTGTTACTTAGTCTTTATTCCTACTGAACTGAAAAATCCCACTTCTGAGACCACTGTAGCACCACTGTAAGATGCGATTAGACAACTGGTAGATGGTTACATTGTTCATTTGGGCCAGAGTGCCCCTTTAAAGTGATAATGCAATGCTTAACCAGGTCTATCTGCTGCATATTACTGTGGTCAGTAGTTTTACCCTGTATTTAGAGCTGAACAGAAAGCCCATTGACCCAAAGTAGACTTACAATGGAAGCCAATTAGGCTTCATCATGCTTTGTATTTGGGCACCATTCGGCCACCACTGGTCAACTTCGATGGTGGACTGTCTTTGTGGAGTCAACCTGGAGACGAGCTCTAAAGAAATGGTGGAAATGTCCATCCACAGTTTTATATTTTTGAGGCCGAGTGACTCCAATATAATTTTTTTCTCACATTTGATTGATACCAACATGCTGTTCTACCAGGACTCGCACTCCTTTTCTACCCCTCCCTCTCCTGTTCTCTTTTACTTGCTCTTCATCGTCTTTGTATTTCTGACAAGCAATCAAAAGTCTGCTTTCTTTCTAGTTCTCTCTCTCTGTCTCTCTCTCTCTCTCGCCACAGGGGAGGATTATGTAAGAAGTTGAGTGTTACCTTTGCCGACAGGCAATTAACCAGCGATTATGAAAGCGCCCCACGAACTCCAGCATGTCTAGCTCCGATTGTCCTTTTTCACCTCTCTCTCTCGTTCTCTCTCTCCTCCACCTTTTCCCCTTCACTGTCTCCTCTCTCTCTTTGTCTCCTCACCCTTTGTCTGTTTCTTTTTTTTCTCTCTCTCTCTACCCCCCCTTTGCCTCCACTGTTTCATCTCTTCTCTTTCTCTCTTTGTATTTCTTTCTTCTTCTGCTCTCCTTCTCTCTTTTTCTCCTCCACCCTTTCCCCTTTACTTTCTCATCTCTCTCTCGCCCCTTTTCTTTCTCCCTCTTTCTCTCCTCTTCTTTCTCTCTCACCCTCTTTTTTCCCTCCTTACTGTCGCCTTTCTTTTTCTTTCTGCCTCTTTCTTCTTTCTTCCTTCCCCTTTACATTCTTCCCTCTCTATCTCTCCTCCTTTCCTTTCTCTGCCTCATCTCTCTTTCTTTCAGTTTCTCCATCTTTATGCCCTCTACGTTTCTCTCTCTCTCTCTCGATTCCACTGAATCCTGTTTTGAGGTTAATAGCTCTAAAAAGCTATTTAAGTTTTTGAGGGCGGGGCTTTGCTCTTCTTTGAGCAATCTGATTGGCCGCCTGTCACGCTGATGGACAATTATGGCGCGAGAAACGTCACAAGTGTCAGACGTCTCCTAGTGGCCCCATTCCGCAGGCCGGGGACGGCATTGAGAGAGAGAGAGAGAGAGAGAGAGAGAGAGAGAGAGAGAGAGAGAGAGAATATATATCCATAAATAGAGCTGGGAAATTGACGACGGTGTGTGTTAAACACACATTAGTCTCACCCGTTCACACACTCTTAATTAAGACTTCCTATGATCTCTCTGAGGTTTCAGCTATGAAATGATACACGTCTAACACACACACACACACACACACAGGTTAATTAGGCCGTCTTGGTCCCTTGACAATGTTCAGACAGACAGACAGACAGACAGACAGACAGACTCACACATGTTAACAGCTAACAGTAAATCTCCTGAGACTGACATACATACGGCACTGTACGAAAGTCAGAGACCACCTTAGGTTTACTTGAGTTCCAGTCAAAACAGCAATTAAGTAGAAGTTATTCATTTTTCAATATCAGGAAAAAAGCAGAAAACATATATTTAATAGAAAATTACACAGAATCAACAACTAAATATGAAATTTAAACATGTTCAGTATTTCATGTGTGCACCCTGCCTTTATTCCAGCTTCAGTTCTTTTCTAACAGATCTGCAGGGATATTTTTCCACACCTCCAAAGTTCAGTCTTAGAAGTTGGTTGCATTTTCCGTTTCTCGGGATCTGAATATTCCCAAACACATTCAGTGACGTTGAGGTCAGGACTCTTGAAGTGGTCAGTCCATTGTTCTGAGAACACCAACAGCTTCTTTATTCCACTTGCAAAGCTTTAATTTCTGTTTATCTGAGGGGGACAGCCTTGGGGGTCTTGCAGGTCTTGCGGGTGGTTGTTAGGAGTCCCATTTTCACTGTAGCTTTCAATCATTTTTTAAACTCCAGTTCTGTTTCCTGATGCAAGTGCATTATCTTACATCAGATCTCCTCAGAAATATCTCCTGAAAAATGAATAATGCACTTAAATGCTGTTTTGACAGTAAATTATATAAATAATAGGTGGACTCTGACTTTTGCACAGTTCTACAAACTCTCACGTTTGCTTGATTTTTCTTTGTTCTTGATTTTCCTTTTTCTTTTAAGTGACTATAAGTATTTGAATGCCAGTTGTTTTAAAATATGCGACTTTCTTTCTGCATCTGCCCTGTTTTGAAGTTATCAATAAAATTATCTATGTCATTTGCAAGAACTTGTGTCTAAAGCTTTAATAAGATGTGGAACATGGATTATGCAAAACTTAAGACTTTCAATATCGTGATACAGAGATGTTCACAAGTTGCATCATTCATGTCCAGGTCTTTGTAGTGCAAGTCTGAGTCGAATCTCGAGTCTCTGGAGTGCAAGTTCGAGTTGAGTCTCAAGTCTCTGGGGTGCAAGTCTGAGTCAAATCTCAAGTTTCTGGGGTGCAAATCTGAGTAAAGACTCAAATTTCTAGGGCTGAAGTCTGAGTCGAGTCTCAGATCTCTGTGGTGCAAGTTTGAGTTGAGTCTAGAGTCTCTGGGTCAAGTCTGAGTCAACTGGAGTCTCTGCAATATGACTCCAATTGAATCTCCAGTCAACGGGGTATAAATCAATTGAGTTAAGCCTCAACTTTCAGGCATACAAATCAGAGTAGAGTCTTGAGTCCCTGGGGTTCAAGTCTGAGTTGAGTCTCAAATTTTTGTGGTGCAAGTCTGAGTTGAGTCTCGAGTCTTTGCGCTATGACTCTGAGTCAAGTCTCAAAGTTTTGTGGTGCAAGTCTGAGCTGAGTCTCGAGTCTCTGGGGTATGAGTCTGAGTCAAGTCTTAAGTCTCTGTGGTACAACTCTGTCGAATCTCAAGTCTCTGGGGTGTAAATCTGAGTAAAGTCTAGAGATTCTGGGGTCAGAGTCTGAGTTGAGTCTTGAGTCTCTGGGGTATAAATCTGAGTAAAGTCTGGAGTCTCTGGGGTGTAAATCTGAGTCAGGTCTTGAGTTTGTGGTGAAAATCTGAGTAAAGTCTGGGGTGTAAATCTGCGTCAGGTCTTGAGTTTGTGGTGTGAATCTGAGTAAAGTCTGGAGTCTCTGGGGTCGGAGTCTGAGCTGAGTCTTGAGTCTCTGGAGTGTAAATCTCAGTCAAGTCTCAAGTCTGTGGTGTAAATCTGAGTCAGGTCTCGGGTTTGTGGTGTGAATCTGAGTACACTCTGGAGTCTCTGTGGTGCGAGCCAAGTCAAGTCTCGAGTGTCTGGGGTGTAAATCTAAGTAAAGTCTCAAGTCTCTGGTATGTGAGTCTGACTTAAGTCTTGAGTCTCTAAGGTGTGAGTTGAGTCAAGTCGTCAGTCTCAGTAGTGGGACCTTTTTGCGTTGAATCTTAAGTCTCTGGGGTTTGAGTCCGTGTCGAGTCTTGACTCTCTGTGGTCCAAATCAAATCAAGTCAAGTCTTGAGTCTCTGGGGTGCAGGTGTGAATCGAGATTATCTGGGGTACGAGTCTGAGTCAAATCTCGAGTCTCTCGGGTGCTAAACTCAAGTATGCTAGCTAGCACACTTACTATCCGAACTACATGCTAGCCAACCACTTCAGGTTGTTTTTCCTCTAAACATCACCTTGTAGCACTGAGCACTACTGTAGCAAACATACAGGCGAAGTCACACATACAAGGTTGGTTGTTCACTGCTGCCTTCGTTTTAGCGGCCCTGATTTAATCAGCTTTGTTTGTGCTTTTTGCCTCTTGAAAGTCTGAGTCAGTTAATGGTGAGTCTGTGTGGAGTCACAAATCAGTCAACATGTGACTCTGACTCGAGTCCCCATCTCTGTCACAACAGTTACTTAACCTTTATTATTAACCTGTATTACAGCGCCCTCAACAATTATTGGCACCCCTTGTTAAGATGTGTTCTTAGGCTTCTAATAAATTCTTTTTTTTTTAAATAATATAGGGCAACAATGTAAAAAAGAGAAGTGCATTTATTCAGTGGGAAAAAACCCCACATTAAGAAATAATTATTTTACATGAAATCATCTGTGCCACAATTATTGGCACCCCTGATGTTAATACTTTGTACAACCCCCTTTTGCCAACAAGACAGCACTTAATCTTCTCCTGTAACATTTCACAAGACGGGAGAATACAGAGACAGGGATCTTCGACCATTCCTCTTTGCACAATCTCTCTAAATCGTCCTCTCCTATGCACTTTCCTCTTCAGCTCACCCCACAGGTTTTCAATTGGGTTGAGGTCTGGGGGCTGAGATGGCCATTGGAGAAGCTTGATTTTGTGTCTGGTGAACCATTTTTGTGTAGATTTGGCCACATGTTTAGGGTCATTATCTTGCTGAAAGACCCAGTGACGGCCCATCTTCAGATTTTGATTTAAAATGTCCTGGTATTTTAAAGAGTTCATGATGCCATGCACCCTAACAAGGTTCCCGGGGCCTTTGGAAGAGAAACAGGCCCACAGCATCACCGATCCTCCCCCATACTTCACAGTGGGCATGAGGCGCTTTTCCGCATACTCATCTTTTGTGTTACGCCAGACCCACTTAGAGTGTTTGCTGCCAAAAAGCTCTATCTTGGTCTCATCTGACCAAAGCACACGATCCCAGTTGAAGTCCCAGTACCACTTAGCGAACTCCAGACGTTTACGTTTATGCAATTCACTTCAATTACACTTATTTTCTAGGAATTGTTAGGGGTGCCAATAATTGTGGAAGAGGTGATTTTATGAAAAATAATGATTTCTTAGTCAGGGATTTTTTTTTTTAATTCACTTGAGTTAAAGGTTACATTTTTCTACAATTTTCAGTGTGAGATTATGCTTCTGAAATAAAAATTGAATTGATTTTAAGGCTTTTAACACATCTTAACGAGGGGTGCCAATAATTGTTGAGGGCGCTGTATAAACCTTGTATAGGGCGATCATGGGCTGGAGGTTAGGGAACCAGCCCTGTGACCGGAAGGTCGCCAGTTCGATACCCGGAGCTGACAGTATGTGACTGAAGTGCCTTTGAGCAAGGCACCTCACCCCCAACTGCTCCCCGGGCACTGCGGATAGGGCAAGTGTGCTCACTGCTCCCTTAGTGTGTATGTGGTGTTTCACTGCACAGGTGGATTAAATTGTGGAGGTGAAGTTTCCCCATTGTGGAATAAGGGTCACTTAACCTTAATCAGGGTATAAGATACTAACTGCAGTGTAGAGAAGCTCAACATACCTTTTTAATAGCAATAATGTGTTGGCGGTGATCCTGTTTCAGGGCATGTTTCTCGGGCCGGGTGGTAGACCCTACTCTAGATAGCACATCGAGTGGGAACGTTTACTGTGAGCTGTGTGTTGTGTGTGTTGATTATCACAGTAGACCCTACTAGCGAAAATGGGCACACGTCTGTTGGGCTCCTTTCATTTTAAACCACTGTGCTAGCAGGCGTTTTTGATCCACTTCAGCACTGATACATTGTGACAGATGAAATGTTAAGCCAGTCTGCAAACCAAAGCTGCCTTCAAAGACAGTTGGTAAGTGACCTCTACTTAGGAACGGCTGTGTCCCAATTAGCTCAGAGAGGCGTGAAGACTGAAACTGACCTCACACTCAACGTAATGCAGATTCAGAGCTCCCAAACTATCAGCTTCAAGCATTCAAGGTTCGAATCAAGCTTCTCAATTCTTGATTTATAGTTACTACAAAGTCTAGAAACATGTAGAACATCTTTCTTAAATCGCTGCTGTCAGAACAAAACCTTGTATCTCCAAAATGGTAACTTTACAAGAGAAGGAAAAAACATACTTTACTATTAATGTAAGTCAATGGAACCAGAATTTTTTCCAAGTCATTTTGGGCCGTTTCTTTTGGTCCATTCATCATGAAATTTACACACAATGTAAAGGACTACAGGTATTTTCAAATTATGTCAAAAACTGAAAAACGACAAAAAATGGAGATACAAGATTTTGTTCCAGCAACAGTGATATGTTGCTTAATATTTCTAAAATGCGTAATTATACTTAATAAAACACTTTATAATAACAGGCAGGCCCTAATTAATAGCAACTTAATCATTTTCTAATAGTTTCTTAATGACTTTTAACAATTATGTAACAGTCACATATGCATATTGAATAAATGGTACCATTTGAATTATTAACCGTTTAGTGACATAGAAATAATCATACTGAATTGTAGAAACCTAATATTAATTATATTTTGTTAATAATTATTAAGTTACTCTATAACTCACGTTATATAATTTGAAATAGTAGCCATTCACTTAGTTACATTAAACTATTCATAATTATAATATACTTTATAGCTATTTAGTAATTGTCTATGTTTTGTTTTAAACGATTAAGTAGTTATTTATTATCTTCCTACTTTGTGATTAATAAATGTTTATTTAATGATTATTATTATTAAATGGTGAAAATATACTTTTTAAAACATAAATATCACTATCATCACTATTAAGTTATGACTTTTTGAACATATATTAATTACTTATACACCTAAATTTAATATCTTAATAAAAAAGCAAGTAAATGGTTAACAAACCATTCAAATGGTAGCATTTATTAAATAACAAATGTCGTTATTAACCATCCTTAACAAGCTATTATATAATGATGTGATGTTTATAGGGGGTTGGCATCATATTTATGTATACTTTTTTATTAATGTTATCACCAAAACATCTTACATTTATGTTACTTAATGTTTTTAAAATATGTTCTTATATTTTATCCATACATAAAATTAATAGTTTTGTTATGCTACAAAAATATATACTTATAAAAAGATGGTTCTTCAAAGGTTCTTTAGTAAAGGGAATGATTCTATTTAGAACCATTTCATGCTTAAATGGTTCTCTGCATGGTGAAATCATTTTTCAGATTGGTGGAAAATGTGTTGTATATGGTTCTATATGGAACCTTTTTGAAAATGGTTCTATGTAGCACGACAAAATGTTCTTCTGTTGTTACAAGCTATATAGAACCATTCTCATTTTTTCTATATAGAACCTTCTTGAAAATGGTTCTGTATAGCTTGTAACAATAGAAGAACCCTTTTTGGTGCCATATAAAACTCATGGTTCAAAAAGGTTCCATATAGAACCATACATACAACACATTTTCTATTAAGCTGAAGAACCATTTTACCACGCAAAGAACCACTTAAGCATGAAATGGCTCTATATAAAACTCATGGTTCTAAATAGAACCATTGCTTTCATCATAGTACCCTTGAAGAACCTTCTTTTATAAGTGTCTAGTTTATAATAGTCAATTTTAGTATAAAAAATATGTTAGTATAAAAATGAATATTAATTTGCTAAATGAACATATTTCATCACATGAACTAGAGAAGCTGTTTTTAACAGTATTTTGTGCAGAATTTTAACCTGTTTCAGACTTTTTTCTAGGATTTTTATGTGACGTATGACTGAACATTTCAAGTAAATATACATTTACATTAAATTACACACAATAATTACATGACTTAAAAAGTTCAAGTGGTTGATGTTCTGCTGAACGTCTTTTTTAAGGGTCCAACAGTAGTCAGCAAGCATACTGGGACTCAATTTGCCTTGGAAACACATCGGAAATATCTTGGTGACATCACTCGCTGTCCTCTTGACTGACAGTGCTGAGATTCTCAGGGAAGAATTCCAGACAGGAGTCCAGAATATGTATTTTTAATGACCCATCATAGCTCTACTCACTGTTTAATGGCAGTTTTCTGCTCTATGCCTTCCTAGACGTTCTTGGAAATATTTTGAACAATATACAGTCATATGCAAAAATGTGAATAACATGGAAAAATACAAAACAAAATATAAAGTGTGCCATAACTTTTGCACAGGCCACATTTTATGTTTAAATTTTTCCTTATATGTTAAATTCAGCAATTAAACAGTTCTTGTGCATTAAAATGTGCAGAAGTGTGGTCTCTGTAGAGGATGTGTTCACTTATTGTCCCGTAGAAAATCAACAAAACATGTTATTTGACCAGAGGTGCCCAAACTCTTCCATACGACTGTATATTTATTTAATTCATTCAGTAAAAGTATGTATAAAACACAAAATAGCTTTCAAAATAATATCCTAACGAGTGAAAACTTCAGTAAATCAGTAAATCTAATATTTCTCATTTTGAGACTGTTGTAAGAATATTATAGGATGATTCCACCTATTTCTGTACATTTTTACTCATTTTAAGTAAGTTTATCTAGTGAAAGTGTCTTATTATATTGGCAATTTTGAGAAATAATAAAGATCATTTTGCTTATTTCAAGAAATAATGCTTAAAACAAGTAAAATGATCTGCCAATGGAACAAGACACTTTCATAAGACAAAACTGCTTTAAACAAGTAAAAATTTCTAGAAATAAGTTTAATAATCTAATAATATTCTTACAACAGTCTCATAATCAGAAACAGTAGATCTGTTAACTACATTTAAGATGTTTACACTTGCTAATATATTTTTTTGCAGTGCATATGACAAAAAAGCATGTTCACTCTGCTATATGTATCAATGTTATTGCTAGATTAACATTTATAATGCTGAACAGTTGTTTATACCATGTTAAACAGGTCAGTGGAGCAGGTTTGAATTAGAAACAGGAGTTGGGCAGTTGGGTGGTTGATAAGATGGTTGGACGTTGGGGACTGGGTATCTCTTGCTTGTATTCAAGTGTCCTCTCAAGAGCTTTTCCATCTCTTATCACCTTTTCCGTTATTCCAGGAGTGCAATGCCAGGAGTAAAGCCATGTATGGAGAAGGGGGGGACACCATGCTGGCCCACAATGCACTGGGGCACAGATTAAATCAGGCCCACACAGCAGCAGAGTTCTTCAGAGCACCAAGCGTGCAAGGAGAAGTAGCAGGAACACGGCTTCTTGACACACCACTATTTGAATGGGTCATAGTCTTCCAGATTGGTTGCAGCATTCCAGGATTGTTTGTAGCGTTCCATGGTTGTTCGTAGTGTAACACGTTTGGTTGAAGTGTTCTAGGATTGCTTGTAGAGTTCCAGGATTGGTTGTGGTATTCCAAGATCAGTTGCAGTGTTCTAGCATTGCTTGCAGCATTTCAGGGTTGTTTGTGGCATTCCAAGATTGGCCACTGTTCCAGGATTGGTCATAATCTTTCATTTTAGATAAAAATCTTCAGCTTTGGCCGAATGTTCCAAGATTGATTGGAGTGTTCCAGGATTGGTCATAATCTTCCAGAATAGGTCAGAGTCTTCAACATTGGCAGAACGTTCCAGGATTGACCAAAGTGTTCAAGATTGGTTATAGTGTTCCAGGATTGGTTATAGAATTCCAGGATTGGTCACAGTCTTAAGCATTGGTCAAACATTCTTGGATTGGCCATAGTGTTCCAGTATTGGTCATATCACAGGATAAGTCATAGTCCTCAGGATTTGTCGTAGTATCCCAGAATTGGTCAAAATATTGCAGGATTTATCGTAGCATTCCAGGATTGAGTAGAGCATCCTGCTCTTTTGACTAAGTGACAGGTCAAGTCATAGTACCCTATTGTAGAGAAGCTTCATCAACCTCCGAGATATTTGTTCTTCCACCATGACCTCACTAACCAAATCTTCTTCCTCTCGCTCCTCCTCATCCTCCTTCCGATCTTCCTCACGGTACAGCTGTAGCAGCGTTAGTTCAATTCGTACAGATGGCTCTTCTGGGACAGATCCTTTCTTCCAGCCCTTCCTTAATTGCGGGTCTCAAAATCTGTTTCGGGAAGACCCAATGGCCTTACCAGCCTTTAACAACCATCCGAGGGGGTCCTACCTTCCTAACCAGAGTGACCCAGAAGGTTCCTTCCAAAGTTACTGTGGTGACATGAGCGCTTTTGGGGGTTACAACGAGGACCAGGAGTCAATTGGAAGCTACGGAAGTGAGAGAGAATCTTTTGGAGGTTACCAGGGAGACATGAAGTCCTGTGCTGGGGGTTACCAAGGTGACTGGAGTCATGGAGACGGCGTACAGGGTGAGAGCACAAACGATGCTGCTTCTGTCAGGTGGGAGGGAATGAGGGGTGATGGAGAAGTGTGGGTAATGAATGCTGGAGAGGGGAAAACAATGAGTAAATATTTAATATCCATCCACTCATCCATCTTTTTAACTTTGCAATTAAATGAAGCAAACATTTACTCAGCTTATTATACATGGGAACATGGAACAATGTTTAATTGTATTTCAAACGTCTTTCATAGCTTTCATATGAACATGTGCCTATCGCTGTTGTCAGAAGAAAACCTTGTATCTCCATTTTTTATAATTTGAAATACCTGTTGCTCTTTACATTGTGTGTAAATTTCAGAATGAATGGACCAAAAGAAATGACCCAATATGACTTGGAAAAAAGTCTGGTTCCATTGACTTACATTAAAAGTAAAGTAGGTTTTTTCCTTCTCCTGTAAAGTTACCATTTTGGAGATACGAGGTTTTGTTCCGACAACAGCAATACATAGGTTTATACTTCTGAGAGACCATCTATGTTTAAGCTAGTTGCTCTCAAATGTACAGGTGCTCACAATCCTCAGAAACCACCCTCCCTGAATGCTGGTGCTGTACAGGGTTACCAGACTGCAAAAACTGTTTTCAGCCAAATGAAAGATCAAAACCTGCCTAAATATATTAAATGCTCAAAAAAATTGAAAGCCAAAATTTAACTGTGATAATAGGGCATAGCATCATTTGCACCACCATGAAGTGGAGATGTGTTTTGAGTTATGTGCCTTCATATACACTGCAGCTTTGTCAGAGTTCTGATAAATGAATATGGGGATTTTACAAAATTTCACTCCTGCATGATCAAGCAAGGCAATACATAAATCAAATTACTTCTGGTCCACAAAACATTCGTACAGTGCAGAAACAAACAGAGATTTAAGTGCAAATAAGCTTCAGTGCGTGAAATCAAGTGCAAGCCTGCCAGCACTTCTTTAACATATCATTAACATGAAGCACATCCTAATTCAGGCTAATGTATAGGTAGGGAGCCAATAAAACAACAATGTTCAGCGGCTCGTGAGCCAATGGCAGTGCTCATGGGAGGAGTTTGAGGTCAAATAGCGTGTGCACTGCTCCCCCTACTGACCAAATTTTATAGTGTTAAAATTACAACTATAAAGAAAAATGTGAAATAAAGAAAATGTTTATTATGACAGTTGTAAACATATGCCAAAGATTCAATTGATGAATAACAAAACTGTTTTACACTCAGATTTGATGGTAGGCAACTTTGATGAATAAGAGCCCTTATGTCCACATGTTCTGCAGACATTCCAAAGTTTTCATGGCTAGCTACTGAGCACAGTGATGATAACCTAGCTGAGGGCTCCACTTGTGCTAAATTGAGTAAAAGATTTGACGCACTTCTGAGTGCACTTCTAAAGATAGGCTTTCTCCAGAATATCCTGTCTTCTGTTTGGGCCTGTAAGCTTCTTAAAAGCTTCTCAAATGCAATTGAAATTAAACTTCATTGCATTTTAAGATTTTGATGCGCCTCTACAAGCAAATATAAGAACTGTCTAGGCTATGGTCTTATCTGCACAAGTAGCAAAAGTAGCCCAATTTGGCAACATTGGTGCAAACACAGGTCAACGTATGAAGTTTGAGGTTGACCACTGTCAACTTCCATGGGCTGTTTTTGCTACTGTGCTTTTAAGACTGAGGTACAGTGTATGCACCCACAGTCAAATTATGCTTTGTTGCTTTTTCAGTGAAAATAAGTTAACACATCTTCTACAGTGAACAAAGTTAAATATTTAAATATTTACATTTAATGCAAATTTTAATACACAATTTCTAGGTTAACATATTGGAAAAAATAAACATAGCACACCAAATGTGCCATAACTTTTGCACAGGCCACATTTTGTGTTTTTTTGTGCATAGCTTAGTAAGGCATGGGAGCGAGATAATTAAGTCATGGCCACGACTTGTGAGGCGTGGGGACAAGATCCTAATGCATGGCCATGGCTTAGTAAGGTGTGGGGACGAGATCCTAATGCATGGCCACGACTTAGTAAGGAGTGGGGACGAGATCCTAATGCATGGCCACGACTTAGTAAGGCGTGGGGACGAGATCCTAATGCATGGCCATGACTTCATAAGGCGTGGGGACAAGATCCTAATGCTTGGCCACGACTTAGTAAGGCGTGGGGACGAGATCCTAATGCATGGCCACGACTTAGTAAGTTGTGGAGACGAGATCCTAATGCATGGCCATGACTTTGTAAGGCGTGGGGACGAGATCCTAATGCATGGCTACAACTTAGTAAGGCGTGGGGACGAGATCCTAATGCATGGCCACGACTTAGTAAGTTGTGGAGACGAGATCCTAATGCATGGCCACGACTTAGTAAGGCGTGGGGATGAGATCCTAATGCATGGCCACGACTTAGTAAGTTGTGGAGACGAGATCCTAATGCATGGCCATGACTTTGTAAGGCGTGGGGACGAGATCCTAATGCACGGCCACGACTTAGTAAGGCATGGGAACAAGGTAATTAAGCCTTGGCCACAGCTTGATAAGGCATTATCTCGTTCCCATCCGTTAATACATTGTGGCCACAACTTAATAATCTCATTCCCACGCCTTACTAAGTCTTGGCCATGCATTAGGATTTTGTTCCCACACGTTAATATGTCATGGTCACACATTATTTTTATTTACATGGGATGTCACCAGCAGGGCTCCTTAGCTTTCATATATGGACTCTATGGTCAGGACTTTTGAAACTTTAACAATGTTTACATACTACATCAAACATTATTTAAAAAAGCTTATGGTGTTTCCATAATATGGGTCCTTTAAGTGTTGCCAATTGGACTTGAAGGGCAAAAAATCTGTATAAAAGGGTACTAAAATATTGGTATTAGCGTCAGAAGCTAGCCTCACTCTCTCTGCTCTGCCTGCTCTGAATTATGGAGGAGATGTCAGGGAAGTGAGAGAGGAGGAGCAGGAGGCCATTTCTCTTCGGAGACTTTATTCCTCCCGAGACGCTATTTGTCACAGATTGGGCTCCAGACTGGCCAGTACCTCATGCAGAGTGCCGCTATCATCCAGGGAGAGAGAGAGAGAGAGAGAGAGAGTCATTCCTCACATGTTTGGACAGTGGAGCCATGGACACTTAAAGCCCTGCATTAGCTACAGTCGCAAAACACCCTCGGTGTGACTAGTGGGAGACGACACGCTTGCTTCAAGAGATAAAGGGGCCAAATGAAACCAAGGAGACCCAGCAAAGTCCACGGCTAACGTCTGAGAGAAGCAGCTTACACGACACCAAAGTTGATCTAACAGCCATTGCACATTCGCTGCTGGGGGAAAATAAATCAAGTGCCGTTTATTAACTCTCCTAGGTCTCCCATGATTCATACACCATAAATCCTTCTTCTAATATCTTGTTTACTTCTTGCTCGTAACTCATTGAAAAGCGTGGAGAAATTCTGTGGTACGTGTGGATCCTTAGCTTTCAATCCATCCCTCATTTTGGTTTGTAAGCTGAAGAGTGGAAGTTTTATCACAATTAGAATTTAAAGGAGTGTTATTGTTGTCGCCTGTGTCTTGTTTGCAGAGAAAAACATTCTTTTTTTTTGACCTCAAAACGAACACAAACATTTTTGCACAGTCAAACCTGTCAATACGGGGTGTAAATCACTGCTGTTGGAACAAAATCTCGTACCTCAATTTTTGCGGTTTTGTACTTTTTACAGAATTTGAAAATGCCAGCTGGCTTTTACAGTGTGCTAAAATTTCATGATGAATGGACCAATAGAAAAGTTGAACAATTACACCTCGTCTGAACTCCTATCCCTTAAACCCAGCTTTGATTACAGCTGCCCAAAACCTAGCCCCCAAATCTAACCCCTGACCACAATCCCAACCCGCTGACACATGATCTGACCGCTACACCTCGTCTGAACCCCTATCCCTTAAACCCAACCCTTGATTACAGCTGCCCAAAACCTAGCCCGCAAACCTAACCCATGAATCCATCTCCCATGCCCTGTGTCCACGTCCATCCCTAAATGGATGGCTTTAGCCAAACTGTCCCCTGGTGGCATGCTTTGGCATGGTGACAGCGCCGCTGCATCACCGGCAAAAACAGATGATCTCTAGCAGTGTTGATTGTTTGTGTAAAGTGAAACAGTCAGGATTATCTGTCCAAGCGGCCATTCCAGTGACCACTGTGGTGGTGAAATTTTCCACTGCTGTTCGAACAGAATTGAAAACAATGCAATATCCAGTTTGCCATCAACCGGCAAGATTCAACAAAGCATGAAAACAGCATCCTAACAGCAAGTGAGCCCTCAAATGTAGTACTGTATCAAGTTGCAAAGCCTTCACAACAATCAAAATATAAACAAACCATGAACCTTTCAGAAAATAGCTGCTTTACTGGTTTCAGGACCAATAAAGTATAAAATAGAGTATAAGAGGTTATGTTTTAGCACCACATTTAAGTCTAAACAACATAGTTAACCCCTTAAATGGCCAGTGGGCCCAAAGTTTTATTACACACTTCTATAACCTGAGAACAGCTCAGCCAGTTTGCATTGAAGTCACTGTAGTTACTGAATAATAACCTTAGTATGTAATAATAAGCCTGAGGTTTGTACCTTGCTAGAGCCTGCGTGGCCTGGTCACCCGCTAAACCAGCATATGTTGCATGTTGGATGCTGGTATGCTGGTCAACCAGCATGACTATTTACTAGTTTTGATGTTTGTGCTCTGTGCTGATCATTGTTAAAATCTTTAGTTACAGTAATGTTACAGTAAACCACATACATACTCTCATACACTGACGTAGAGATCCATTCGGGTGCTTTTACACATTTTCCTCATGTCGAAGGCCAATGTTAGCTGCTTTCTTAAGCAAAGCGAACAAGAATAACGTCGAGGTTTTAAGCAGTGTTCACTCGCCTGTGACTACGGTCATTACTCCGATCATAACTGATGGATAGCTGCCCTGTTCATACAAAGTGGTGTGGTGACTGCTTCATTGATGATTACTTTGTTTAGCTGCAGTTGCCATGCTTCACAAGAGGGTGGCACTGGCCACCCCTGGCCACTCCTTGGCTATGGCCCTGCTCTGTCTTCCAGCACTGTGGTGGTAGTTTCTCTCCAAAGTGTTTTCTTGGAAGGGTCTTGGAGATCCCCTCATATATAGTGCCTTTCCCATACTCAAGGACGCTCGGCAAAATACATAATCAACAATACATAACACAGAACACACACACACACAAACTCCACAGTTCCCACAGCTAGCGGAAGGGATTTCACTGACCACAGTATAGAGTCACTGTGCTAGTCCGGAAAGAGTCTTTAGCCGTTGGGGGGGAAAGTCTTACACTGCAATGACTGTGCATTACACAGGAGGCCAATGTAGAGTCACTGAGGCAGGCGGCCTGAGAGGCCTCGTAGCTGCAGTGTAGCGCTGCTCATGTAGCCGAACACTATCGGTCCAGGCAGCCCCACAGCTGCAGTGCAGCGTTAAACAAGCAGCCGGCCCAGGCTGTGATGTCACGTTAAACAGGTCCCCAGTCCAGAGAGCCTCCTAGCTGCGATACAGCGTCACTCAAGCGGCCGGTCCAGGCTGCATCATAGCTGTGATGCAGTATAACCAACCAGCCAGCCCCTGAGTTGTGGTTGGAAAATCGTTCAATACAAAACAAATGAAAAACCGATGTAAAGTGGCAGCCATATTGCCCCAGTGGAGCACACACACATGCACACCTTCAGGGGTGCATCTCCCCTTATCCATTTTGTGGAATGGCAGAGCAGCAAGATGCAGTATATCAAAAGTAGAAATGGATTGTGGTCACAGCTGGTGTAGACAGCTTCACTGATTACAACGGGACCATTTTGGTTTTGTCGTTGCCCCACGCTCCCGTCACGTGTTGTTAGGACCAGAGTGAAGATGAAGAGTGAAGCACACTGCTCTTTTCCCTTCGCTTCAAATTCATTTTGTCTTGTCTCCCATTCTAATTACCCATTCCTTTTCTTTCCTTCTTTCCAGCCAGTTCCGGGCGTCCTGCCAGTGTGGGAGCGGTTCAGGCGGTGGGTGACAGTTACTACCTGTCTGTGAACGTCAGCCAGTTTGAGCCGCATGACGTGGTGGTGATGGCCTACAACCACAGTGTAGTTATACATGCTGAGAAGGTTTGTGTTGTGGGATGTTGAGACAAACTCTGCCATCATGTGCTACTAGAGTTAGCGTCAGTGTGAGTTCCCATGTAAAAGATACGTTTCAGTGACCCTTCAAGTCGTAGTTAAAAAGGTTTTGATGCCAGAGTTTCTGATTCGTTACTGACCTTTACATCATGGTGGAGAAAGACTGGTTGGTATTTCAGTAGCACTTTATTTATTGGTAATAAGTGGGTAATTATATTGTTATATTATGGTAAAAAGTATTGCTAACCTAAAAAAATACATACTAATGTTTTAGTTGTTAGTAAATTGTAAGTAAATTGTAGGGGTAAGAAGTCTGTAATTAAATGGTAACATAATAGTAACAAGTTGTCCTAACCTAAAGATTTAATGCCAGTTTTCTACTTCGAGTTAGAAATTGTAGAAGTAACAAATTGGCTATGAAATGGGAAAATAAAGGTAACAAACTCTAATTACCTATAAATAAAAGGTTAATTTTCCAGTTGATGCAAAAAAGAGTAATAGAAAACAATTTGTCTGTCATTGTAGTCCCAGCCCCTTTTAAATATTTTATATTTTATTTTGATATATTTTATATTTTGTATATTTTCTTTAATATAACTTAACATTCAGCTCTTGTGTCCATCTTGTTTCTCAGTAAATGTGTCTTATTTCAGATGAAAACATCAGTTCTTGTTCTGATACTTACATGTTGTCCAGAAACATGTGAGATAAATATACAGATTCAGTGCTGGACTTTTGTCTAGACCAGCCCACTACAACCACAGTGGCCCTCTAAATCTAGTGACAGTCTAGATATGAGCACTCCAGCATTATCTCAGCACGGGCTGTTTGTCCCGGGTGGTCTCCATTCACTTTATATAGGACTACATTGACCACGCATTTCTCTCTTGCATCTCGCTCACTCTCTCTGCGGCCCACCCACATAGCAGCCCACCAGGAACTGTCCTACTCTAAGCATTCCCAATGGCCAGTCCATCCCTGCTGATATAGCACAGAATCACATCACATTAACAAAATACTGTTACACTATTATAAAGCACAGATGTGGCAAAAGACTCTCACACCACACCTCATATATCATATACACTACATGGACAAAAGTATTGGGACACCTACACATTACACCCATAGAAGCTTTTTTTAATATCTTTGTGAGGGCAGACACTGATGATGGACGAGAGGGCCTGGCTCACAATCTCTGTTCTAGTTCATCCCAAAGGTGTGTGATGGGGTTGAGGTCAGGGCTCTGTGAGGGCCAGTCAAGTTCTTCCACACCAAACTCACCCAGTCAAGCCTTTATGGAGCTGCTTTGTGCACTGGGGCTCAGTCATGCTGGAACAGGAAAGGTTCTTCCCTAAACTGTTCACACAAAGTTGGAAGTGTACAATTGTCCAAAATGTCTTGGTGCTGAAGCATTAAGATTTCCCTTCACTGGAACTAAGGGTTCTAGATCAACCCCTGAAAAACAGCCCCATATCATCATCCCTCCTCCACCAAACTCTACAGCTGGCACAGTGCAGTCAGGCAGGTAACGTTCTCCTGGCATTCACCAAACCCAGACTCGTCCATCAGACTGACAGATAGAGAAGTGTGATTCATCACTCCACAGAATACGTTTCCACAGAGTCCAGTGGTGGCTGCTTTATCCACTGATTAGCAATGGGGTGGCTGAAACACCTAAACTCCATAATCAGGAGGGTGTCCCAATACTTTTGTCTATATAGTTTAGGTTTATCTATGCCATTTTTTAAGACTTTACGAAATTACAAAAATATGACTTTTAATAGAACCTTTCAACAACATCCACTAGCAGCACTATCATTTGTCATTTTAATGATTGTTATAATACTATATACTACTGTATAGATTTAGTATTATATAGTATAGTATTATATACTATACTAACTATACTATATAATACTAAATCTATACAGTGTTGATTGATGTCAAAGACATAACTGGACTCCAAAGCATAAACTGATGGTTTATTCAAGTATTTGAAGTTCTTTGGGGACAACAAGAAATTACGACATGGCAAAAAAACCCAAACATTATTAAATAACATATTTTAATGACTATTTATAGTAAATTTCTTGTCTTTAATTACTATGAATAGCAGTCTGATCAACGAGATTGGGCTTTTTTTTTAATATGAGGTTTTCTGGATATTCATGTTATTGTAAGATTATTCACATTGCTATCCAGCTTTCTCAGTTATTATAGAACCATCTACAGCTCTGTTCATCATCAAAAATGTCTTCAGTTTTACAGCCTCCTACAAATCATATTATCATTTTCTACATATCTTATATGCACAGTCACATGCAAATGTTTAGGCACCCCTGGTCAAATGACGTTTTGTTGATTTTCTATGTGAAAGTAAGTTAACAAACAATCTACAAGGAACAAACTGCACATGTAATACACAATTACTGTTTACTTGCTGAATTTAATGTGGAAAAAATTAAACAAAATGTGGAGTGTGCAAAATTTTGATTTATCTGTCAGTAAAATTAGTAGAAATTGTGCACTAAAATTTGCAGGAAAATGCCATATTTAAGGGTGTCAACTTAAGGAGGATGTGTTAACTTATTTTTTACTTTTTATTTATTTATTTGTTTTACTATGTCTTGTATATGTTGTAGTTGGTATAGTAGATAAGACTGCTGCCCTCTGTGTGGCAGAGTGGGGTTCGATTCCCCGCCTGGGTAACCAAACCACACAAAACCAATTAGAGTCCTTGGACACGTCCTCTAACACTAGATCTTTAACATAAGGCATTCCAGATAAAAGTGTCTGTCAAATGCATGTCGCTGTTGTTGGAACAAAACCACACGTTTTCAAAATAATTACTTTACAGGAGAGGGAAAAAACGTACTTTACTTTCAATGTAAGTCAATGGAACCAGACTTTTTTCCAAGTAATATTGGGTAATTTCTTTTGATCTATTAATCATGAAATTTACAGGTAATGTAAAGGACAACAAACATTGTCAAATTATTATAAAACTGAAAAATAACAAAAATGGAAATTTTGTTCCGACATCAGCGACAATAAATCTGTAATAAAATTGGTTTTGTATTATTGAAAACCAGTGAAGTGAATTCAAACTTTTGACCTGTCGTGAATACGAGGCAAAACAGACCAATATGCTCACCAGTGTTAAACATGCTTTCTGGTTTTTCAGGTCGGAGACGATGGAACTATTAGAGACACGTTTACCCATAAGTCATTGCTGCCGGAGGACATGGACCCTTTGTCGGTGAGCGGCACTCTGACACCGGAGGGAACTCTCGTGATCAGTGTGAGACGCAGCTCCAAGCCTCTGACCTCTGTGACCTCTGCCTTCCACTCCGAAGCCCACCTTTGAACTCCGACCTGCGATGACCAGCACAAAGCCAAGAACACCTACAAACACAACAGAGAAGAAAGTTCAAGTGAAATTACACAAATCTTGGCTCTGATTCTGATACTTTTGCAGAAATATATCCCTGTTGTCGGAAGAAAACCTTGTATCTCCATTTTTGTTTTTTTGTTTTTTCTGTTTTTGACATAATTTGAAAATGCCTGTTGTTCTTTACATTGTGTGTATATTTCATGATGAATGGACCAGAAGAAACGGCCAAAAATTACTTGGAAAAAAGTCTGGTTCAATTGACTTACATTAAAAGTAAATTATGTTTTTTCCTTCTCCTGTAAAGTTACTATTTTGGAGATACGAGGTTTTGACAACAGCGATATAGTTAAGATGTAAACAAAGTCAGAAACACAGTGATGGTGATAGGACCCAAATATCTGAAGAGTTAAGTGTTTCTAAAAGCTCCATTACAGATATTTATGTCATTACATGGTTACGAATATGTCGCCAAGACATTTTACGAAAAGCTTTTGAAATTAAATATATTACTCAAACACATTCATGCAGAGGAGGTACTAGCGGGAAAAAAGTACCTAAAGGAAAAATACTGTTTTTAGATTTTCCACTATTTTACCATCATAAACATTACATGTAAAAACTCAGAAGACACATGTAGGTTCACTGGTGGCTATATTTGTGTTGTAGACAACATGACTCCTGGTTCCTATGACCAACACTGTAAAGAAATCAGGGAAAATCTAAGTTTCTCTTCAGTGAGCGATTTCACATCGAACAGCCCTGAATGACTTTGTTTACATCTCAACCACTGATATATACTGAAATTTTGAAAAAAAAACAAAACAGTGGAAATCCACTTTAATATCTTCCTTGTGCTACTGAAGATGCTAATGTATCAATGGAACACTATTATGGGAAAAATATATGCATATGTATTTTTATATATTTGAAATACCTTTCAAAAACGTTGCAAACCATGCTGAAATTTCAGAATATATTGCCATATTAATCAAATATTATCAACATATAAAATGCATTAATTTTTAAATGTATTGGGAAACATTACACATAGAAATGTAACATATAAAAATACACGTATGTAACTATATTTATCAAGTACTTTGAAAATGTATGAAAATAACCAAAATACTGTCTAATACACTTTAGTGTTTGGAATATGTTTTAAAATGAATTTGTATTTTAGTATCTTACTTTTACATATTAGCAAATGAACCTTTAACATGACAAGAGTGAGGGTTGTAGGTATTGATACTCTGTGAAAATGCAGTTATGATTTGATATCTTGTTTATTTGAAATACATTTAGCACAAGTGTCTTACTGCATTCATACAAACATGGTTGATGCAAAGCACAAAGCAAAACACAGAAGTCAATATAATTCATTCAGTCATTCATGAATATTCAGTTATATCTGTAACCTTTGTTAAAACTACATGCTAGGGGTGGGAATCTCTAGGCACCTCACGATTCGATTCGATTACGATTCAGAGGCTGCGATAAGATTATAAAACGATTATCGATGCATCTCGATGCATCTTTTTTTCGATACATGATTTCTATTTTCTTACTGTCTGAGGACTTGGTACTTTTAAAGCTAAGTATTTGTATTGATCCATAATGCATTTATGTCCAATATCTTTTATTAATAAAACAAATGGAAGTGATGTGGCAAGTGAACTGGAAGGCTCTCATTCACTGCTCGTTTGGAGACGCTGCTGCCACTCATCTGTGATAAAATGCGCTGTTAGGGTGAAATAATGGATGACCACGCATACGTAACAGCCGTCCTACCCGTTTTCTTCAGTGATTTTATAACTTCGGTTTCGGTCTCGTGGTAGAGACGGAGTTGGCGCGGGGGTGGGGGGCGTGTGCAACATAGCGAGAAAGCCCTGTTTCGCAACGACTGAGATTGAAAAAGGAAAAGAGAAAGACAGACGAACATTTGGAGATGAATGGACTTATTCGCATTTATAAGCAACGTAGTTGGTTTCCTGATACGTTAAATCTGCAATGAGAGACTGTCAAACACTAAAACGTTGTGAAGGCGAACTCGCTTCTCTTTCTAATTTTCCCGTTCCACCTTAAATGGTGCCGCATTTACCTTCGGCGCCTCAGTCAGAATTTAAGGTGGAACGGGAAAGTTCAGCAAGAAGCTGGAGAATAAGAAGCGACTTCAGCCTCGTAAAACAGCCGAAAGCTGAAAGACATTTTACAAGAAACTATTCAACTTTTGAGGAAAAGTTTTCTGGCGGAGATGGAAGAAAAGCGGCTGTAGCTAAAGCTTAAAGCAGAGTAGAGTAAGTCCGCGTTTTCGTTTATATTGTTTAGCCCATACTAGGACATTAACACACACTGAGACATGCTGGACATTAAATGCTGCGGCTCCCAAGCTGGTTTGATTTTTGTTGAGAGGACAAAATGGCTCTTCTTATCATTTGTGTTGTGACTCCTGACCTGACCTGGCTTTAATGCAGAGGGAGCCGGTCGGATTTCTCGCTCCTCCAGTAGTGTTTTTGTTGTGTGCCGCCACAGACTGTCCGGGCGCTGCACTTCCGATCTTCCAAGTTCCGCCCTTTGCGTTCCGTCAACATTACGTTATAAATTAAATATTTAGAAAATTTTTGAGGTTGAATGAATCGATTCAGAATCGTGCACGTCCGCATCGCGATGCATCTAAGAATCGATTTTTTCCCGCACCCCTACTACATACAATTGAAAAATATAATATATAATATATTGGCTATTTTCATTCATTACAAATTTTTTTTTTTTGATAAATACATTGAGTATATTTGTTTTTCCACAGAGCAAAATTTCAAAGCATATAGAGCCTTTTTAGCATGTTTAATTCATAATGATGTCAAAACAGTCACTGGTTTTGGGTCCTTACTCAGCACCAGCCAAGCACTGCTGCAAGTGCTAAGTGCTTAGCTTTTAGCGGTTAGCCTGCTCACAAAAACAGTGTCGAATTTCAGAGGTGGGCTTTCAAAAGCTTCACCCCCCAAATGCTAATACTGCCAAATAATGTGTGCTAAAGTCAGCAGCCTGCTTTCTCAGCACTGTTCAGACATCAACACTCTGAATATGCACAGCTACTGTTAGCTCTTATTGTTATTAGCTCTTCTTCACTCAACGTTCACTAAAAATGCACATGTTGTGGTGAGGAACTACTACTTTGGATGTTTGGTTCACAGAAAAATGCTAATAATGATGAAATTAAAAAAAACTAGTAACCAGTTAGCATGATGTGCTACATCAGTACCTGTTGTTATTGTTAGCCAGGTTAGCGTTTTACAGTAGAATACTCACATTGTTCACTCTTGTCATAGAGTGATTGAATGTTTTCTACTTTTCTACTACAGAGAAATATGTAAGTACTCAAAAATCAAAATGAAATAAAAGTCTTTCATTGTTTCTGTCATTGTTTATGACTGACTGGGTGAAAAATACTTCAGTGGCCTCATTAACGTAGCACATATCAGTCCACTGGCCCGATAAGGTCGGCACCCCGCTCACTGTATGCCACTGCTGGTCCACCCTCGGACCACCCAGATTACTGTCCTGCCTATAAGGTCTTTAGTCTCCTCAAACAGATTTTAAATGCACAGAGCCTTTTATTTTGTAAAACAAATAAAAATATAATAATATAATATATACAAATAAATAAATAGAAACTGAGACAATTATGTTGAGAAAATAATGAATGATTAGTCCTGATAGAAAATGATTTTGTTGGAAATATTGTTGCTAATACTGTGCTAGATTGGTTACAGCTTTATTATGATATAACTAGCTTTATAAAATGGATAGTTCCTTAAATCTGATTGGCTGAGCCGCGTTTGAAGCCGTTGTTCAAACTGAGGGGCTGACAACTTATGTTCTTAACTAGAACCAGGCTGGTCAGCTAGCTAACAGGCTAGAGGAGCCAACAGCCTAAACAGCTCCATCATTAATATCACAGGCTGAATTAAAGCACTTACAGTGTGATTCACTGTAAAACAGCAGTATAAAAGACTAAACAATGTCACTTGAATGTCTTACATGCTTCAAATGTCCATGTTTCAGTCAGAAGTCGAGTCAAACCCAGACTGAATCCCAAACGGCTCCGTACTCCCTAAGTAGTGTTCTATGTATGACTGTTTAGAAATTCTAGCCTCCACAGCCAAATAGTGCATCATGTATCGAGTGTGGATGAGTCTGAATCCCAAATGACTGTTTCTCAGCTGTGTTATTTTCTGTTGGGCTGCAGGATCCAGTATTTAAACTCCTACATAGTGCACTGTGTAGGGCGCAGGGAGTTATTTGAGATTCAGCCCCAGCATGAGAAGAGGGCGCCGCTGGATTGGTCCTATATAAGACTCACGGTGGTAATTTAATGACCAAAAAGTATTTATAAAGCCAAGATTTTTGCATTAAACAGTGCTGTGTTATCATATGTTCATTATTATATGACAAAAAGTTTTAAAAATTCATGAAATGGCCACAATATACAGTGATGGGCGAACATTCTCCTGATTCAGCGGTCCATGGTTGCTTAGCAACAATACCGTACTCTAAAGGAACTACATTTCTTTGCAGAATTCTTGTTGTTGTTGATTATTGTTAATAATAATTCTCTACAAAAGTGTGAATTTAATCATGTTTCACGTTGGCCGTTGTTTTTATAAAAGCAATAAGCCACTTGAGGCTGTGTGATACTGTGATTTTATCACAGGGAAGGGAGTTTTACTTTGCTTCGCGTGGTGCCTAAGAACACCCTTCCCCGTGGTAAAATCACAGTAACCCACGGCCTCTCGTGGCTTATTGCTTTATTATTTGTGATATTACTTTTAAGATGATGGCCTGTTGTAGAAGTGGGGGTGTACTGGCAGTGTAGAGTTAGGCTTGATGGCACTGGGGTGTGAAGCCACTCACTGCATCCTTGATCGGCGAAGTCTTCTGTAACGTCTTTATTAGGGGTAGTCCAATACTTTGTCCATAAAACAGGCAGGGGTCAGTGAGTCCGAAATCAGATGCAGGTGTGCAAGTGGGAGGAGCCAGGGAGAGTCCATATTGAGTCACCCAAGAGGGAGGAGACATGATAATACATCTACATTTATTATTAAATGAAAATAGTGACAATAGCATTCCGATCTGAACTGAGGAGACGCTTGAATTTTAGATCCAATAATCATCAACAAACATTGGTACACATATTGGTTTATTGAGTTCAGTCCCATGTGGTGGGTGTTCATGCTCTGTTTCTGTCCTGTGTTGAGATATGTGTGTGTTGTATAGGGCATGAAGCTCCTGGACGTTAATCGGTCTGACACACAGTTTTAAAAGCAGCAAAATGAAATCTCACGCTTGTCATACCTCATACACCACACACCCTATACCCCCATGTCCTTTACACACACGGCATACATCGCTCAAGATGAGACGTCCTCTGGACACTCTCCAGTCGCACTTAAAGTTTTCCTTAGAAGATTTTCCCTGATTGCTTGGCCACACCCACTGTGCTAGACTGACAGGTCAAATAATGGAAGGAGACACACTGAGGCAGAAACAGACACAAGCTGAGAGACAGACGAGTAGACTGACAAACCTTCCAGCAGAACAGAGAATCAGAAATACTACACAAATATCTGCTGCAACTAAATGAAAAATTAGAACTACTTGATTAATAACTAGAACAAAGCATTTTCACTAAAACCACATTAATAACAAATAACTACACTAAAATTAACCAACATGGTTGTTTGGCTCCATTGAAACATGTAAATAAGTCAAAATAATAAGTGGTGTTGTCTTAAAGTGGATAAAAATTAATGAAAGTATGAGGCATGCGCCCGTCCCCTGGGCCCCGATGACGACTGCGAGAGCCGGCGGAGGGTGGGGCCCGAGTCAGGACAAAGCCCTGCGAGGACACTGGGGAGAGAAGAACTGCAAGTAAGTGGGGGACAGTGCACGAGTCCCAAGGCCTGCCTCCTGGGCACCGCCTCCGGTCCTGCGGCAAGGCCACTTTAATTTGCCTCTTATTTGATCCAGGCGGACAAGCTGTGGAGCGGGGGAGGTGACCAGGAGGCGGGTCACGGGACCTGCACACCGTCCCCCATTCACTTACGGTTCTCCTCTCCCTGCTGCCCTCTCAGGGCTTCGTCCTGGCTTGGGTTTAGGGCCCCGCCTTCCTGCCAGCTCTTCCCAGTTGTCATCAGGGGCCGGGAGGCGAGTGCATGCCACAAAGTACATTTCAATTAATTAAAACTCTTTATTTTGATACAAAGATAATTCAATTCAAATGAAACCCAAATAAACTGCACTTAAAGGTTTCAATTTTGTTCCACCAGCAATTAAACTTTATGTTGAAGTCACAACATCTGTGTATACTGACTCTACTTGATTGAATGGGAATGTGTGGTATAAAAGTACTAGAAACACTAGACAGATAATTACAATCACTCGATCAACAACTTGAACTAGACAGATAACCAGAATCAGTAGAACTGACAAGAACTAGGTGGCTAATTAGAATTACTTCACAGGTAATTAGAAACACCTGGATGAATAATTAGAACTAAAAGGATGATTAGAACCACTAGACAAACAACCAGAACTAAGTACTTAACTAGAACCACTTGACGGAAAATTAGAACCACTGGATGGATGATTATAACCACTAGACCATAAATAACCATACCTACATGGATAACTAGAACCCCATTTCCAGAACATTTTGTAAAAAAATATTTTGTAAAAAGATTAAAAACAAGAATCTATGATTTGTAAAGTCTATTGAACCTTTATGTAAGTGACAAAAGTACAAAGGAAAGATTTCTAATGTTTAGGCTGCCCAACTTCATTGTATTTCATAAAAATAAACTGATTTCGAATTTGATGCCTGCAACACACTTTAAAAAAAGTTGAGACAGAGGCATGTTTATCACTGTGTCACATCACCTTTCCTTTTAATTACTCTTTACACTTGTTTGGGAACTGAGGATACTAATTGTTGCAGTTTTACTAGTGCAATTTTTGCCCATTCTTGCTTTCCATACGAGACTTTAGCTGCTCGAAAGTCTGTTGTTGATGCTGTCTGATTCTCCTCTTTATGACGTGCCATACATTTTTAATAGCAGACAGATCTGGACTGCAGGCAGGTCAGTCAAGCACTCGCACTCCGTATCTATGAAGCCAAGCTGTTGTAGCACATGCAGAATGAGGCCTGGCATTGTCTTGCTGGAATAACTACAGACTTCCCAGGAAAATACGTTGTCTTGATGGCAGCATATTTCTCTCTAAAATCCCAACATACACCTCCGCTTCAATGGTACCTTCACACATATGGAATTCACCCATGCCGTGGGCACTAATGCGCCCCCATACCATAACAGATGTTGGCTCGGTCTGGATGGTCCCTTTCCTCTTCGGCACAGAGAACAACCAAGCAGAAACATGGACTCATCTGACCACAGCACACATTTCCACTGTCTTTCAGACCAGCTAATATAAGTGCGGGCCCAGAGAACTCGGCGGTGTTTCTGCACAGAACTGATGCATAATAGAGTTTCACCTTGCATAATAGGGCATTTCTTGATTCAGCAGCAGACTGTATTAAGTGATAACATTTGGGAAGTACTCCCAAGACCATGTTGCCAAATTTAACAGTAGCACGATAGTTTCTCATGCAATGCCATCTGAGGGCTTGAAGGTCATACGCATTCAACAATGGTTTCCAGGCTTGCCCTACACAGACTGAGATTTCTCTGGGGTTCCTGAGTCTTTTTTTTACAATAATTATGGTAAAATACCTAAATCCTTTAACATTTTGTGTTGAGAAAAGTTCTTTTTTAACTATTTGACCATTCTGTTATGAAGTTTGGCAAAAAGTGATGAGCCACAACTATCTTTGCTTGTGAAGAGTGAGCCTTGGGTGGATACTCCATTTATACCCAATCATGATGCCCTCACCTGTTACTAATTCACCTGCTTATTGTCAAATGTTTCAAAATGGTTAAACATGAATATTCTATAAACTTTTCACTCTTATTTTGCCCCATCCCTACTTTTTTGAGTGTGTTGCAGCATCAAATTGACAAATATTCACAGATATTTACAAAATACAATCAGGTTGGTCAGCCAAAACATTAAAAGCCATTTCTTTTTATTTTGTCAGTTAAATAAAGATGCAAGAGAATTAACAAAACACAGATTCTTGTTTTAACTGCACTTAATAAAACGTCCCAACTTTTCTGGAAATGCGGTTTGTGGAACTAGTAGATGAATAACTATAGATGAAATAGGTGGATAACTAGAACTACTGGAACTCCTCATTGGTTTACTGGAAAGGGTGTACTAAGACATATAAAATGGTGCTATCGAAATGGAGAACAGCTGTTGTGTCTCAGTCTTGAAGCAAAAGCATATTGGCTTTTGCTTGGAACTGGTTTAGACAGACAGTCAAATCAAATTTGTTGTTCCACATGTCCAATATTTATCTGCCCTTTTCCTTGCAGTCCAAAAAGAAGACAGTCAAATCTAACCAAATCTTTTCAGTTCCAATTTGAAGCACAGCCTTAAGGTGACTGTCATTTCAGTAAATGGTCAGGGGCTGCTACTGCATCTGAAATGAAAAGGCAAAGAGGAAAATCAAACCTGTTATGGCCATTTCTCTTTGCTGTCCAGACGTATCATTGTGAAGTTGGTCTACAAGGCTGACAAGAGCACAGCGCACTGGAACCCCATTCTTCCTAAAGCGATAGTTTGCCAATAAAATTCAATTTAAACAGTTATTCTCTTACCCTACATGTAATCGATCAGTGTCTTAAGTTTTCTTCTTCAGTTTTGCACTGAGGATAATGTAGCTAAAGAGTAATGGACCTTATACCTTAGCAATTAGCAACATGCTAACGGCATGCTTAAATCATCAAAACTTGCTTAAAACTGTTAAGTAATCTCAGAGGCTTGCATATGTGGTTTATGACACTGTAAGATGTGTATATTTATATCAAGAATACAGAAATGAAGTATACATACATTATCTTTTCAGAAGGCAGTATTCAGAATATAGTTACTTTTGACATATTTTTGAAGAATATTTCTAGCATAACTTCGAACCAAATAAAAATTAAAATAAAGTCTTCAAAAAAGTCACCGTCAATGCTTGTTCATTAACGCTTTAAAATTAGTGCAATATTCATAATAATAGGTATAATATTCTTGCTTAAGCCTGAGTAGACTGATAAATCAATGTGATGATCAGTTATTAATCCCAGCGTTACTGAGCTCTGCTAAAGCCTGAGTAGACTGATAAATCAATGTGATGATCAGTTATTAATCCCAGCGTTACTGAGCTCTGCTAAAGCCTGAGTAGACTGATAAATCAATGTGATGATCAGTTATTAATCTCAGCGTTACTGAGCTCTGCTAAAGCCTGAGTAGACTGATAAATCAATGTGATGATCAGTTATTAATCTCAGTGTTACTGAGCTCTGCTAAAGCCTGAGTAGACTGATAAATCAATGTGATGATCAGTTATTAATCTCAGTGTTACTGAGCTCTGCTAAAGCCTGAGTAGACTGATAAATCAATGTGATCAGTTATTAATCTCAGTGTTACTGAGCTCTGCTAAAGCCTGAGTAGACTGATAAATCAATGTGATGATCAGTTATTAATCTCAGCGTTACTGAGCTCTGCTAAAGCCTGAGTAGACTGATAAATCAATGTGATCGGTTATTAATCCCAGCGTTACTGAGCTCTGCTAAAGCCTGAGTAGACTGATAAATCAATGTGATCAGTTATTAATCTGTGTTACTGAGCTCTGCTAAAGCCTGAGTAGACTGATAAATCAATGTGATCAGTTATTAATCTCAGTGTTACTGAGCTCTGCTAAAGCCTGAGTAGACTGATAAATCAATGTGATCGGTTATTAATCTCAGCGTTACTGAGCTCTGCTAAAGCCTGAGTAGACTGATAAATCAATGTGATCAGTTATTAATCTGTTACTGAGCTCTGCTAAAGCCTGAGTAGACTGATAAATCAATGTGATCAGTTATTAATCTCAGTGTTACTGAGCTCTGATAAAGCCTGAGTAGACTGATACATCAATGTGATCAGTTATTAATCTCAGTGTTACTGAGCTCTGCTAAAGCCTGAGTAGACTGATAAATCATCATGTGACCACTGATGAAGGACTAGAGGACGACCAAAACAAACTGTGCAACAACAGATGAGCTACAGTGTCTGACTTTACATCTAGAAGGTAGGAGTGTCTAATAGAGTGGACAGTCAGTGGACAGTGTTTAAACTCCAGCAGCACTGCTGTGTCTGATCCCCTTGCACCAGTGCAACACAAACTAACAAGTCACCACCACGTCAGTGTTACTGCAGTGCTGAGAATGATCCACCACCCAAATTGTACCTGCTCTGTGGGGGTCCTGACCACTGAAGAACAGGGTAACAAAGTATTTAGAGAAACAGATGGACTACAGTCTGTAACTGTAGAACTACAAAGTATATAGTATATACTATATAGTGAGTGGAGCTAATAAAATGGACAGTCAGTGTAGAAACATGGAGATGGTTTTAATGTTATGGCTGGTCGGTCTATAGTGTACATACACGCACATGCATAATCTCTAAAGGGGATTACGGCATGTAGGCATCACCTCAGATTACGGTGCTAAATCCCCAACAGTTTATCAGGAGTATTACTTACAGGCTAACGGTGCTAATCCCAGAGAGGCCGAGATAATTTCAGACGTTTTGTTCTTTTTTCTCCTCGGGTTCTCTAGAGAACAGAGTAACTCACGCCTGAAACACACCCTGGGGCTTAGCAACCTACTTACTCTCCACTGACCAATCACAGCTCCGGGACGAGCGTCAGCGGGGTCCGCGCGTAACGTTCACAACCAAACAGAAGCCGAGAAAGTGTGGCGGGAACGCCCCCCCCGGCAACAGTAACAACTCAGTCTGCGGGAGCATATGCTGTTTATCCGTTTAAAAACACAAGGGGCTAAAAGAAAGGACAGATGACGGCTGGGGGAGGCCACGACAGGCCCAAATGAGGGGAAGAAAGACAGGAAAACACAGGTTTGTATGTTAAAATCTCTTTATTCATCCCTGATACAAAAAACAATGCTTTATTACTCCTTTCTTTTTGAAAAATAACAAGGCGCACGTGTGCGTGTTCTGTTTATTGTCTGGAATTCACTCGGGATGTGTGCATACTTTATATATATATATATATATATATATATCTTTGTTAGACGTATTATGCACTGTTTGGGTGCAGGAGCCAGTACTTTAAGACCTATGTAGTGCACTATGTAGGGAACAGGGAGCCATTGGAGACTCAGCCATGGCTAGGCCTACTATGCCCCTTTTTGGCTGTCTGTTTTCTTTTTTAAGGTTATTTCCCATCCATGTCAAGTCCCAGATTTCAAATATAGTTACGCACAAACCCCACAAACCGTTATTGCACATCTTCATTACCTTTAGATCGTTCATCAAAATACAACAATGACATTAATAACAAAAATAAAACTTCTATATTGCTCTACTCGATTTCTTATAGATGATTGTTAATAAATACGCACTTGTGATTTCGCTAGTGGATGAAATGAAACAGACCACAAAAACGCAAAACGGTCCTGTCCCATCGTTAGGAGGAGAGATGCTGTTACCATGGTTACCTGACGTGACTGCGAGTGACGTCACGCCGCAGCTACATGTGTGAGGAAAGTGTGAGTAAGGAGTGTGGGTAGCATGGACCTGTGTTTCCGTATATACTCTGCAACCCTTGCCGAGATCACATTCATCTGAGATGTTGTAGGCACTTAAGTGAGATGATACGTTACAGGAACGGTTTGGCGAAAAATCTCATTTACCCAATTTTCTCCACTCAACCTAGATGTCAGTCAGCCAGGATAAACATTGCCTTGTTAGTTTTAAACTGGAGCTACAAAGCTAATGTGGGGAACTCACCCGACCCTGATGCAGTCGATCAACCAAGGCATGTTTGGTGTCCAAATTTTCCCTCATTAGTTTTAAACGGGAGCTACAAGGCTAACGTTGCTAAACACTAGAAGTCAATAGTCACCCAAATGGTCAACATTGATGACAACTGGGAACTCACCTATCCCTGATGTAGTCGATCAACCAAGGCTTGTTTGGTGTCCAAATTTTCCCTCATTAGTTTCAAACTGGAGCTACGAGGCTAAAGTTGCTAAACACTTGAAGTCAATAGTCACCCAAATCTTATCTGTAAATATATGCACGAAACATCTCAAACCACATCCAGCTCTGCATTAAAGTCACTTGCTGATGTGGTTTGTAGGTGACGTTCATGACAACTGAGAACTCACTTAGCCCTGATGCAGTCGATCAACCAAGGCATGTTTGGTGTCCAAATTTTCCCACATTAGTTTTAAACTAGAAGCTGTGTTCATGTCAACTGGAAACTCTTTTCAAACTCACGTTTCCCATCTGAAGGCGTTCAAGCAACTGTTTGAGGTTGATGAAAACTGGATCTAGCACCGTGTTGCTAGCAACCTGTTGTTGGCTGTCGTGGATGTTTAGAAAGCTCTTAGAACGGAGCTGTTTGTTAGTGTTCTTTTATTTTATATGTGAGTAAAACCACACCAATTTCATGAAAGTGCACAGCTGGATTCAACTCAAGCTTGCAGTTATCCTAGTATCCCTCTGTATTCAGTGATATCATATAAAAACATCAACTCAGACGTCTGATTAAAAGCTCACAACACACTGCTGCTTCTTGTTCTATGGGCCGCCATGTTGTGACATCATGAAACCTCAACTTAGAAAGAAACTCCGTTCAGAAACTCCAGAAACTGGCTGCTCAAAGGGGAATTTTCCTACTCAGAAGTCAGAAACATCCCAGTTCCCACTTTGTCGTTGGTCATTATGCAACATTGGGACCCTTATTCCTTAAAGATGTGTCAAAAGTGCGCTTTGCATCTGACTTGTGAAACTTTCGTGAACGTTTCGAACGAGTGGAGATTTAAGCACAAATGATCAATTAGGTTCCGTGCGTGAAATCAAGCGCCCGAGCCTCATTTACATCTCATTTACATGAAGCACGCCCTAATTCATGCAGATGTTTTGGCAGACGACGGCATTCAGCAGCTCGTAAGCCAATTGCTGAGCTTGTAGGCGGAGTTTGAGATTGAGCAGTGAGTGCGCTGCTCCCCCTACTGATCAAACTTTATAGTGTTTAAATTTACCAAGACTGGGAAAAATAAGATTTGAAACTTCTACCAGATGTGATTGTACAGCTACACCAGAAATGAAACTTATGAGTAATATATCTGTGAAATTTGCATACTCTTATTTTACAGATTTGACCATACGCAGCTTTGATGAATATGGTCCAATATGAGTTACTATGACTCATAAAAATGAACAAAACTTGACCCTGTTGCTGCCCGCAGCCGCACGATGAAATGTTGTTCATTTTAATAGCTCACAGTAAACTTGGATGCAGTTTGAACAAGATGAGAGAAGTTTAGCCCATTTATTTACAGAAAGGATTTGGGTGACTATTGACTTCAAGTGTCTGTTAGCAACATTCTGGTACTTTCAGTTCTAAACTAAAGCAGTAAAATTTGGACACCAAACATTGACTCTATCTGCGGTGAGAGGAAAACTGGTTGATTTTTCGCCAAACTATTTCTTTAAACATCTTTTCCATTTTGGAAAACAGACCAAACATTCAGGCAACGTTACGCTGCTGCCATAGCAACGTGGGCCGAAGTTCAAGAAACATTTCTGGAGATTGCGAATACAATATGAACAGATTTCCCAACAGGGACTGGAGTCACCAAAAAAACAAACACGAACAAACAACAAGAAAGAAAAAGGCAACTAAAACAAAAGTATGATCTTAAGTTAATTCGCTCATTACAGTTATGATATGTTAAATGACATTAAATATATATTAAATCTGTAAACCTAAAATCATACTTCTACAGTGCGCCATCAAACACGTTAGACCCGCCCTCCACCCACACGCAAATAACCGGCGATTAAAGCTTATTGGTCAAGGTGAGATGATGGACACTCGTCAATGGCGAATCAATATCAAATCAACTCGATTGATTAAATAACCAAACAAAAAAAAGGTACAAAAATCAAAAGGCACAGAACAAACGTTCATAATAACGAATAAGACGACCGTCAAACAATGACGTTAGAACTGTCCTTCTCTGTTTTTGTTCTATGAGACTCGTTTTGTCTCGTTAGGTCTTGTTATGTCTCAAAATACTTTTGTTTTTGGTCACAACATAGGAAACAAGCTGGACATCAAGCTGTGTTGAGAGAGAGAGATAGACAGAGAGAGGTTGAGTGCTTATGGAATGTGCTGGTTAAAGGGAAACTCCACTTATTTCTCTAAATCTTCCCATAACTCAGTTTTTAAGATGTAAAGTTGTTCAGAGTGGTTTGATGTGAAATGCTTTGTTCTAGAGTAACCCAGAGTAAGAGCTGTTTACAGTGGTGGTGATAGGAACCAGACGTCTGAAGAGTTTAAAGCTTTTAAAAGCTCCCTCACATAAAGACAATACATGAGTTACAAATACACTGCCTGACACCTGAGACACTGAGTGCGTTTAAACAGCACACTCCGATTTCTTAGAGGTCTAGAAATCCGATTAAGAAATTCGATAAAGAGAGCTGGATTTAGCTCAGTAATCAGATTTCTCAGTGCATGTGACTCTTACTCTGATTTCTTTCAGATTTCTCAGTCTGGCATGTGCGAAAACAGGCTACGGTACTGGAAATAAGCGAGACACAGCAAAACACTTTTGGAGCGACGCTGAAACCGACTACATGCTTGACGAAATGACGGATTAAAATGTTCTTAATCTTTTAGATGATGAATGTTCATATTTTCAGGTAAAGTGGCGCGATGTTTCTGTGAATTTATTGCTGGTTGCAAAACAGAAATCTGATTACTGCCTGACTCATGTAGACCTGAAGTTTCCCCCTGATTACTCAAGTGCATGTAAGCACATTGATCGGACTACTGACAAAATCTGATTTTCTGCAGTTATCGCATAATTAAGTGCATGTAAATGCACTTATTGTTTTGAGAAAAGTCCATTCATGGTGGAGGGCGAAACAGTCCTTAAAGAACCCCCCATGTAAAGCAATCTGACTATGTTCCTCTATAATGAAGCATTTCATATCAAACGACTCTGAATTACTTTTACATCTCAGTGACTGAATTATGTAAATGATGAGATTTTTAAAAATCATTAGGATTCCCCCTTAAGACATATTCAAGGAATACTTCAGTGAAAAACTGACACACTTACTCCTAATGTAGACCGTGAGGTAAGATGTGGCGTGTCTAAAATTCGCTTCATAAGTTTTGTGATGGAGCTACGAGGCTAATGTAGCTAAACTAACCCTGGAGCCTTAGTTTTTCCCCATACAGTACAGTACAGTACAGTATCAGAAGTCTGAGATTTCTGAAAGGGCCCATATCAAACAAAACAGAATTTTTGTCACTTTCTGATTCTGACTTGAAAAAGCCAACTTAATGTTCTGCGTTTTTTATTTTTATTTTTAATAATTATTCTATAGTCAAACATTTACTCCTTCTACAGCTCTTTAAAACTGCCAAACTTTGTAGGATCACAGAGGATATACCTTATTAGGTTGCTTTTCCTTTTTAACTTGACTAAAATTTGACTTAGTGTTCATACAGCACTCAAACACAGTCTTAGATTTTTCGTTAGGAATGAAAGAACGAATGCTCAACATCCTGAAAATGAGACCTTCCACTTCTAAAATCACTATACTTCTACTTTTTATTTCACCAGTGAGTATACACTCTGTAGCCAAATGTTTCTGTACATTCCTCTTATTTCTTATGGCTTGTTTCACCAAGTATGCTAGCAACACCTTAGCAACCACCTGGGATAACATAGCAACAGCCTAGTAACACCTTAGCAACCATCTGGGATACCCAAAGCAGTAGCCTAACAACACTTTAATAACCATCTGGGATACCCAAAGCAGTGGCCTAACAACACTTTAAAAACCACCTGGGATACCCAAAGCAGTGGCCTAAGAACACTTTAACAACCACCTGGGATACAACACTAACAGCCTAGCAACACTTTAGCAACTACTTGGGATTCCCAAAGTAATGGCCTAACAACACTTTAATAACCACCTGGGATACCATAGCAACAGTTTAACAACATCTTAGCAACCATGTGGGATACCCAAAGCAATGGCTTAACAACACTTTAACAACCACCTGGGATACAACACTAACAGCCTAGCAACACTTTAGCAACCACCTGGGATTTCCAAAATAATGGCCTAACAACACTTTAACAACCACCTGGGATATTACACTTATAACAGCCTAGTGACACCTTAGGAACCACCTAACAACCACCAAGCAATGCCCTAACAACACCATAGCAACTACCTGGAATTACTCTACATTAACTCAATTAGGTTATATCAGTAATTCATTAAGCATAATGTTATCCAAAACAATCAACAGTGTTCTGCAACTGGTAAAGCATGATTAGCTGGTTTAATTCTAAAGGCTAAAGAGACACTGGAAAACGGTCGTGTGACATCATTCTTACGAAGCCGTTTCAAACCATGTCCGAAAAATCCGGTCATAATCATCACAGAGATAAACTACATTTATATAACTTTGTAGATCACCTGGAGCTCTGTCAGGTACAGCAAAATGACTAATCATTAATTTTATTATTTCTATTATTTTTTAAGAATTTTTTAATCCTAATTCTCATCACTGTGATGTGTCAATTTTTTTATTTTTTAATTAGAAAAAAAATTGAGTCTGCATTAATTTTCACTGTTAATTTCCTTAACTGTAAACTGTAAAAACAAGTAAAAAGACTAACCCCAATGTCTGTCAACGTGTTGCTGTAATGAGAAAAAATTGCAAAATACTTATATATAGTCATTATATGTCTGTATATTATATGTTTTACTAAGTTACAACTGTATACAGATTATGAAAACCAAAACTGGTTACAAAAGTACTGTTTACACATTTTTCTTCTAATGCTGCGCTAATGAGAATTTGGTCACTTAAGTTGGAAAATATTAGTAAAAATTGGTTTAAAATAAATTCATTTTTAAATATTTAACCCCGTGTTGTTGTTTGTATATCAAAAAAGTGGCTCCAGTGCAAAACTGAAAAGATTTGGGTGACTACTGACTTCTAGTGTTTGTTAGCAATGTTAGCCCCATAGCTCCAGTGCTACAACTAAAGAAGCAAACTTCAGTGTCTTGGCTAACTGACTACATTCAGGTTATGGAGTGAGCTGCGCACATGTGGACTATTCACTGAACTACTCCTTTAAGTAAATACTGTTAATCATTTCTACCTCCATCTCATGAAGATTAGAAGTAGCATCACCTTCTCCCTTTAAGACCTACCTTGGGTCATACAAGTGCTGATTACCGGGTGTGTTCGGACTAAAACGTGGACAGGTGGTTGGACCCATAAGGGCTGGACTGGAAGCGGGTCATCTTAGGTCACTATCCTTCAGAAAAGAGCAGGCTGGAATTCAGCAGGAATTAGAAATGTTTGTTCAAGTGCGTTGCGTGTTCAGACGTTCCGACATTCAGATTCACTGATGTTCGAGTAACGTTACAATGTTTTGTGCACAGTAAAGATTAAATACTGTTGGTGGACACTGTTTAAAGATCAGCGAATCAGCATGACATCGTAAGACGGATGTTAAATACAGGAATAAACACAGAATACAAGACAATTCACTCGAGCCAATAGAGAAATTAAAGTGATAGTTTGGAGGAAAATCAATTCACAATTGAAGTTTCCCCCTTAAACCACATGTAGCCAATCACCAAAGACAATTTTGCTTCTTTAGTTTTAGCACTTGTGCTATGATGCTAATGTAGCTAACAAGCAATAGAAGCTTATTTTCACCAGTTAGCATTATGTGAACCGCGTGCCTGTTTGAAATGACAGCTGGACATTGTTTGAGGCAAGTGAGAGATAGTTTAGGCCTGTGGTTTGCATTATGCTAATGCTAATATATTTATGTTACTTATTAGCTACATTAGCCTAAACTAAAGGCACCAAACGTGTCTTGGCTGATTGACTACATGTGGGAAAAGGCTGGGATTGTGTATGTTACACTTTTCGCCGAACTACAACTTTAATCTTGCCATTTTTAAGCAGCAGAAAGCATCGGGTTAATAACTGCAGTCAGTTAAATAAATAGAGAAAATACTAATAAATAGATAGCGTAGGTTAATCTGCCACTTCCGACTAAACTGTGGTGTTAGCGTTTGGTCAGTCTCGTGCAAGTTTTGGCACTTTGCCCAAGCGAAGTGTCCTGTAGCTGTTAGTTCAACAAAAAAAAAGGGTTTTACAAAATAAAAGTGCATCGCTGTTAGCTAAATTAGTACAAAAATCTGTAGCGTTCGGAATTAAATTACATATACATGAAAGCAAATGAGGCTGCGGAGAAACTAGCCTGTTTAGTGGTCAGTGTATGTGACAAAGGATACTGGTCAGTATTTAAGGACACATTAGATCTCACTAAATGAGTGTTTATCTTTGCGTGTCTTAGTGTACGAGAAAAAAGCTAAATCTGTATTTTGAAAATATTCAAAAATTTCTAAAAAAGTTCTGCAATTTTTAAAAAAAATTGCAGCACTGAGGACTGAAATTCTCTTTCTTCATCTCTCTCTCTCTCTGACTCACTCACATAATCGCACTTTCTGGCGAGGGACGCATTCATTAGGAAGACGCGCTCGAGAAGAAGAGACGGAGAAGAACAGAAGAAAAGTGGCGCTTAGTGTTAAAAAAGTAGGTCCCTTTTCAAAACCAACAGCAAAGAGAGCTCTAAAAGGTCCTCGCCTTCTCAAATAAAGAAAGGAATCAGTGCAGGAGGGGCGGGACATGATAGAATGGGTCAGAAAGGGGGTGGAGTCTGAGTGGGCGGGGACAAAAGCACTCCGCGAATACAGAACATTTTTTTTTGTCCGTCGCTCTTAAAAGATGAAAATTCGGCCGTCGGTTACAACTCTCGTCCGTTCTGTCCTCTTCATTCATCTGTTTTCCCTCCATTTTTCCCTTTTCTTCTCTTATCTCCCTTCACTGGGACTTCTCATCAGAGTCTGAGGGCTGGTGGTCCTGAGGCAGGGTCAGGTTGGTGTGACGGTTCCACAGTTTGTGGAGCTCCGTCACTTCTGCGTCGCTGCTGCTGGTGCCGCTGTCCCTGAAACTGGCCAGAGGGGGGCGCACCTTCACCCCCTTCACCGTCACGGAGCCCTCGATGGCTTTGCGGAGCTACGACACAATCGTTTTGCGAATTAACAAGAGCCCATGCTAAAAATCAGAGGGCAAACTGTTCAGCTAGCAACAAGACTTAGCTACACTATACGGCCAAAAGTATGTGGACAGCCCTCCTAATTATCCAGTTCCGGTGTTTCAGCCACACCCATGCTTCTCCAGGGACAAATACTAGCAGTAGTGGGTTGTACTGAAAAGCTCAGTGACTTTAAAAATGGCACTGTCATAGGGTCATAGGTTCAGAGCTGCCCCAGACAACCGTAAGCTGTATTATTGTGAAATTGCCTAGCAGCAACAACAGCTCAGCTACTAACCGGTGGACCACACGACTCACTGCGGGGCCAAGTGCTGAAGCATGTAGCGTGTAAAAATGGCCTGTCCTCTTTTGCATCACTTGTTACAGAGTTCCAGACTGTCTCTGGAAGCAACATCAGCACAAGAACTGTGCATCAGAAGCTTTACGAAATGAGTTTCCACGCCTGGGCAGCCCCACATAAGCCTAATATCACTATGCACAATGCCAAGTGTTGGCTGGAGTGGTGTAAAGCGTGTCACCACTTGTCTCTGGAGCAGTGGAGTAATAGATCACGCTTCATTGTCTGGCAGTCCGTTGGACGAATCTGGGTTTGGTGGATGCCAGGAGAACACTACCTACAAAGAGTAAAGTTTGGAGGAGGAGGGATAATGAGCTGGAGCTGTTTTTCAGGGTTTGCTTCCAACTGTGTGGCATGACTGAGCCCCTGTGCACAAAGCAGCTCCATAAAGACATGGTTTGACGAGTTTGGTGTGGAGGAACTCCAGTGGTCTGCACAGAGCTCTGACCTCATCCCCACTGAACACCTTTGGGATGAACTGGAACATCGATTGCGAGCTAGACCCTCTCGACATCAGTGTCTGACCTCACAAATTCTCTTTTGACTTTTGAATGTGCATAAAAACTCCCACAGACACTCTCCAAAATCTCGTGGAAAGCTTCCCAGAAGAGTGGAGGCTGTTATTTGGGATTTGGAATGGGATGTCTATCAAGCTCATATTGGTGTGATGTTCAGGTGTCCACAAACCTTTTGGCCATATATGCCATTTTGGCCATATACAACACACTACATTTTTAACAGATGTTAAAAACAGATTTCCTCAGAAACAAAAATACAGTTTTGCTTCATAAATTTCTAGAATTTTTCACACTTGGAAATACAACAGGTTACGTACCTCTCGTAGCGATACGACTCCTATGAGGCGTCCGATGCTGGTGACGTAGGCGTGGTCCAGGCCCAACAGAGAGAAAATAGTGTGAGTCTGAAAAACAAGTCATAAATGTTTATGAACTGTCATGTTAGTGTCAATACTGTAACTGTATTCTCAATAAAGCCTATTGGATTGAACACAAGCAATCATGTGCAAAAGTTTGTGCATCCCTGGTCAAATTACATAACACACATCCTCTACTGAGAATATGCTTCTTCACAATTACTGTTTGTTTGCTGGATTTTACATGTTGTGCGGCCTGTGGCAAAGTTATGGCACCTTTTATGTTTTATTTTTTTCTCCTCAATGTGTTCGGTATTCGGTATTCGGTAAACAAATAGGAACTGTGAATGAAAAATTGCTGAAAATTTTGTCATATTTATGTTCGCTTCCAGTAGAGGATTGGATTAAAAACAGCTGCTTGAATTTTATACATGCATTTTTATAGACAACAGTATGTCTGTGTCTGGTGACGGTTCAGTTACCATGGTAACAGCCCCCAATCACAGTACAAACTAATTTACCACCAGTTAAAAAAAACTTTGTTCATGCTAATCATTGCAAGACACTAGTATTCCCACACGAAAACATGACTAAACTTTTAAAGACATGTTGGGTGATGTACATTAATGGTACCAAACAGATGAAATTGTCCTAAAATCCTGGCTGTTGAGCTGCACTAGTTGAACTCTCTTGGGGTACAGGCTGTGTAATACTATGTACAAAAAGCCCTCCAAGTTTTGGAGTATATTTTAAGACATCCTCAGACCACAGCATCAGGTGTCAGACATCAGACAAAACAGCTTCGGGTCTCAGGAAACCATGTACATCTGAACATCAGGTGAAACAGCCTCAGGCAAAAAGGCACCACAACCTTGAGGAAATTGACTTTGGCCAGAAAAGTGAGTGGTTTTACTAAGCTAATTAGAATTTTGTAGGTAAATTAAACAAGACACTACAGTACAACCACAACTTTACTGAAATGCAAACCAACCACATTAGGTATCATAGCAACCACGTAGCAGCACCCCAGCAACAAATAAGGATACAATAGCAACCTCCTAGCAACCACCAAACACCCTAGCAACCACCTGGAATACTACAGAAACCACCTAGCAAAACCTAAAGCAAGTAAAGCAAAGAAAAAATATATATTTTGATAAATTTGATATTCATGCTACAGCAGCTTAGCTCTACCCATTAACCCTAAAGTTATGTTTTTTAAACAAGGCATAAAACAGGGCAGCCAATCAGAACGCAGAGCATTTACATATCAGTTATAAACACACTGACAAAAACAACAGAAAGAGGTTGTGTAAAAACTTCATTATGACTGTTTTTGGTACCCACACACAAATCATAAGCAGAAAATTGTATAAGAAATCTGTGAAATATGAGTCCTGAATAACAAACAAACACACAAACACATTTAACAATCTTTAATTTACTCATTATCTGTCTCCCTGCTGCTCCTGTTGACTCAAATAAAACTAAACAAAAAGGGAAATAACTAAGTCGGCCTCAACACTTTAAAGCAATCAGCGTTATTAGAGGCTCAAATGGGATCCGTTACCCTTTAATTACGTTAATCAGGTGTTAAATATTTTGATTAGAAGTTCCCAGCCGGGGTTCTGCAGAGGGAACCGTATTGACCATCTGCTAAGTTTGTGTCTCAGGATTACCGTTCCCATAGCAACAGCATCACTCCCCGTGGTAACCGTAAGCGGGGAAAAATAAAAGTTGTTTTTTTTTTTCCACTGAGTCTCAGACTCGTAAGAAAACCAGACATAAACAGTGAATCCATTTAGGAAAGTACTTTTCTTTTTAGTGCTGCCAAAAGAAAACTTGCAATGTAGTCATCGAGGACAAAAGCTACAGAATAGAAAACCTATTTAGAGTTTTTAATAAAAACCTGTCCAGTCGCTCCCAGTAATGACACTGTGGTTGTTCCTCCTCTGCTGCTCTGCATATAAAGGGGGCTATTTGGGGCGCCGCAGCTGTCGGTGTAGTTGTGTTTACCAAATAAAGAGCTTCGTTTAACTGTTTGTAGCATCTCCTGCTTCATTCTTCACCATCTTCTCTACAATATCATGCTTTCTAAGCGAGAACAGAGTGACAGGCAGGGGAGTTAAGGTGCGGGCACAAAAAGTAAGGCCCAATCCAATTTCACCCCTCCCCACTACCACTTAGCCCTACCCCTCTGTTTTGCGTGTTCACGTCTAGGGGTAAGGTGTCTCGATTTGTGTTGAGATAGAGGGGTAGGGCGAAGTGTTAGGGCTACATGGCCCTCCAAACGAGAAAATTCAAACAAGAAGCTGGCGAACGAGAAACTGACTTTAGCTTCACGACTTTTTAGTGTTTGCCAGTTTCTCGTTGCAGACTAAACGTATCAGGAAACCAGCTGGAGTGATTATAAACGCAAATAAGTCTGTTTGTCTACAAATTATCGATGTTCGTCTTAAATCTTTCTCTTTGCTGTTTGGTTAGCTACTAGCTAGGCGAGAGTGTTGTCTGCGTTGCTATGGTGACCTGCAGTCTACGTGCCAATCAACTCCAGCATTTAAAACCATTTATTGTTAAAACTGTGTTAGAACAATCATCATAATAATCATCATCATCATCATCATCATCATTAACTGCTTAATCCAGATAGGGCGCGGTAGCAGTTGGGAGAGCAGAGAATCCCAGATGACCCCGTCCTCCGCAACTTCCTCCAGCTCATTCTGGGGGACCCCAAGCTGATCCCAGGCCAACTTGGAGATATAATCCCTCCAGCAGGTCCTAGGATGACCCCGGGGTACTCGTCCCAGTAGGCTGGGCCTGGTAAACCTCCACCTGGAGGCGTCCAGGGGGCATCCCGATCAGAGGCCCAAACCACCTCAACTGGCTCCTCTCGAAGTGGAAGAGTAGCAGTTCTACTTTGAGCTCCTCCTGGATGGCCGAGCTCCTCACCCTCTATCAAGTAGAGTGGAGCGACCACCCTGCGAAGAAAGCTCATTTCCCTTCCTGGATTGGGGCCTTGCCGTTGCAGAAGGGCTTGTGCAGTCTAGGGATCTTCAGAGCTAAGTCGTCTGGAGCAATGCTCCTGGTAGGGTCTTCCGAGGTCTCCCAAATCCTCCATGACTAAGGGATGCAGGAAACGTGTGCCCTACACCCGGAGCCAGGCCTGGGGGTAGTGTTCCTCGGCGAGCACCTGGTGGCTGGGCAGCCCACGTAACCCGGCCGGGCTCAGCCTGAAAATGCAATGTGGGGGGACTGTGTGGGCCCACTACCCGCAAAGTCCAGCACGGGAGACTGTTGCAATGCCATATAGGCGGTGGGAGATGGCAGGGAGGACATGGCGGCATGGATCCTTGCAGAAACTGGCTCTTGGTAGAACGATCAGCAGAGCTTTATTTTACTGCAAAGGAGGATTATTTTATATTTATCTAAAAATCTAATTCAGCTGTGGAGCCGCAACAGGGCAGCAAAAGAGCCGCAAGTGACTCTGGATCCGCATGTTGGCGACCTCTGGTTTAGCGTGACGTGCAACAAAAACAAACCTAGAGCACCTTTCGGCAAACGTAGACTCCTCATTTACCTGCTGCCTACGTTTTCAAACATAATTTGGGAATAAGGTTTCCAACTGGGACATCATGGATGCTTCCTGGTTCAGGGAATACGCCTACTGATGGGTGGAGATGCAACTGCTCGGTATCAGCATTTAGCTGGTGAAACAGAGACGATTTTAGCATGCAGTTTACATCAGACAGCCTGGGTACGTCTTTGGGCAGAGCAGGCTGAGGCTAAAACAAACCGAAATACAACATTAAAACTCTTCTGCAATGCACACTTCACCCCTCAAACCGCAACAGCAGCCCAGAACCAGCCCCTATCAGCGAGTTACCACCGAAATACTTTCCAGAGACGTACAGAGCGCTCACATTTTAAAAAAACAAATAAGGTCCCACTAGTTGGCTTATTTTGGAGTGACTAGTTGACTAATAAATATGACCACCTGTGTAACAACTATCAGGAGGAATCATAAACTTGTAGTGGGAAAAAGGATGGCTGTGATGGATTTGTGCTAAAATCTCACTCTTGAATATTTAAAAAGCAGGACGGGGAAATTAGGCTGGAGCAGCGCGAGTGTGTGTGGTGTGTGTGTGTGTGAAGTGAGTGGGTGTGTGAAGGGGATGAATGGAGGACATTAGGCACATCCACTGCTCGCGGCAAGAGGGAATGAGTTCTCTCTCTCTGTGTGTGTGTGTGTGAGTGTGTGTGTGTGTGTGTGTGTGTGTGTGTGTATGTGAGTGTGTGTTACACTGCAGAGAGAATCTTAATGAACACTTATTGGCTCTCATTGCTAGCGATGCCCTGTATGTGGAAACATACATCTGTGTGTGTGTGTGTGTGTGTGTGTGTGTGTGTGTGTGTGTGTGTGTGAGAGAGAGAGTGTGTGTGTGTGAGAGAGAGTGTGTGTGTGAGTGCTTTAATGTCCAAACACGCGTCCCCCAAACACGTACCTTGTGCAGTGAGGTGCGCTCTACGAGCTGAAAAGGGGCGGGGTCAATCTTACAGTTGTTGAAGTTGACCTGCTCGTCAAGCTGTAACTCCTCCCACTCGGCAATCTGGAGAGAGAGAGATTGAAATAGATAGAGAAAAAAGGAGAGTGAGAAAGAAAGCAGAACAAGAGAGAGAGACATACAAAAGAGGAAAGAAAAAGGATGGAACAGGAAAGAAAGACAGCGAGAGAGTGAAGAGAAATAGAAAGAGAGAAAAAAGAAAGGAACAGAGGAAGAAGAACAAGGCATGGAGAACAAACAGAAAGAAAAAGAACAAAAGAGAGAGAGAGAATGGTAGCAGGAGCGAGAAAAGAAAGAGATGGAGAGAGAGATATAAAAGAGCAAAATGAGTGAGGGAGAAAGAGAAAGGAAGAGAGACAGACATACAGAGAGAGAGGGAGATTGAAAGAGATGAAGAAAAAAAACGAGAAAAAAGAGTGAGAAAGACAGCAGAACAAGAGAAAGACATACAAAGGATGACAGAAAAAGGAACGGAGTGGGAAGGAAAGACAGAGAGAGAGTGAAGAGAAATAGAGAGAGAAAAAAAGAGAGGCGAAGAGGAAGAAGAAGAAGGAGTGGAGAGCAGACAGAGAAAGAAAAAGAAGAGAGAGAAAGAGGACGGAAGCAGGAGAAGAGCAGGAATGAGCAAAGAAAGAGATAGCAAGATATAAAGAAAAAGACGAGGGAGACAGAGAGCAAGAATAAAAGACAGAGAGAGAGAGAGAGAAAGAGAGAGAGAGAGAGAGAGAGAGAGAATAGTGAGTGAGTGACAGAAACAAAGTAAGGAAAAGAAATAAGCTGTAAATTCTCATTATACACAGTTTATATATATATATATATATATATATATATATATATATATATATATATATATATATATATATAAAATACATACATATGCCTGAAACAGTTAATGTATTAATAAGTGTGTTCACCTCTCTCATGGTCATATCATCCTCTACATCTGGATCCTAGAGAGAGAGAGAGAGAGAGAGAGAGAGAGAGAGAGAGAGAGAGAGACATATGAGACACACACAGTCTGAGTCTGAGGTAACCGTAGCAACTGTTGCTGCTGCCTAGACGAAGTGCCCTACAGTATAATTATGTAACCAAACAACAAGACATGCCTGCGACACACACACACACACACACACACACACACACACACACACACAAGCCTGCAGATTTCTGCAGCAGGTGTATATGTGTGTATATGTGTGTATATGTGTGTGTGTGTGTGTGTGTGTGTTTGTGTGCGTAAACATTTCAACCTGTCACATCACATTTGACATCACATCTCCCTAAACGTCAGTGTGCATGCAACAGTGTGTCTGAAAGGTCTGTGACCACTCTACACACACACACACACACACACACACGCGCAACTGATTAATGCCTTTAAATATCACTTCGGCTACACACCAGTCCCACCATTCCTCATTTTCTCACCCCAACCCCCCCCCACCCCCCCCACCTCCCACCTCGCTCGCTCTGAATTCCCACAGTCTCAAAATGGAATCAGTGACATCATTCTGCAGCTTCACACACACACACACACATACATACACACACACACACACACACACACACACACACACACACTATTAATAATCGACCTCTCTATTTCACTCTGAAGCTGCTCTGCCGCATCAGAGACGTCTGGAGAGCAGACAACAAAAACACGTATATCCCTAAAACACACGCAGGTCTGTCTTTAACTGTGATATTAAATATTTATTATACTACGTAACACGTCCTGTATGGAAACGTGTTTGTATTACATACCGATACGTAATACAAATATGGCCCATATTATGTACCAGTATGTAATAATTTGTCATACATGTATATGAAGTACCTATATATAATCATAATAACAGTAATAATGTTCTACATGTATTATATATATATTTTCTGCTGTCAGAAGAAAACCTTGTAATTATGAAAAAAAATGTTCTTAACGTATAATGGAAGTGAATATAAAAAGATTTTAATTTTAAAAGTTATTTTAAAGTAATCAGTTCCATCAGGACATTCATGGTGACACACAATGTAAAGTCCAGCTGATGTTTACAAATTTTTAAATAACTGTAATAATAATAATAATAATACAATTATATAAAAAAGGATCAACAAAAATGTCATATAGACATTATTTATTTATTTATATTTTGTGTGTCTGAAAATTCCTATGTGTAATAATTATATGCTGTACTATAATATCATAACACATTATACAATAATATATAATAACATGCCCTTTATATGTATGGCATGTATATATGTAAGTTCCTTTATGTATTATTTATATAAATGTGTATATTTAATAATACAATGTCCTATACGTATGATACATTGTAATATGACATTATATGTATGATATTATACATATATTTTATATGTGATATGTCCCATATATATATATACATATATATACACGTTTCTATATGTCTATATGTATGTAAGTTCTGATGTGATCCAGGAGATATACAAAAACAAACATGAAAACAAACACACACACACAAACACACCCTGAAGACAAATAAATGTGCGAATTATAACCCATATTAATAAAACATCCATCTATTACCGCTGGCCTCGCAAAAAGAGAGAGAGAGAAAGAAAGAGAGAGAGAGAGAGAGAGAGAGAGAGAGAGAGAGAGAGATAATGAGAATGCCTACAGGTTAGAATAATTCCTTCTGATAGGACACAGACGTCATTTAGAGAGAGCATGCATATTTCAGAGAGAGAGGGAGAGAGAGAGAGAGAGAGAGGGGGGGGGAAGAGAGAAAGACAGAGAGAGAGAGATAGGGAGAGAGGGAGAAAGGGAGGGGGAGAGAGAGGGGGAGAGAAAGAGAGAGACACAGAGAGAGAGAGAGAGAGAGAGAGGAAATAAACAGGATATTAATTGCAGTGATTGGTGTATGAATGACCGGATGGCTGTGTGGGTGGGTCGGGGGGGTCTGTAGGTGAAGACTACGGGGTCTAATTGTGCGTCAGCACTGACACTCATAAAACCACACAACACACTCGCACAGTAAACCGCACTCTCGCCTGCGGCTATTATTACTTTCAGTTCAGTTCATGTTTACATCCTTATTTCAGCTCATAAATCTGCTTCTGTTCTTTAACGGCTTCAGGTGTTGATATAGTTGACTAATGACTAATGTCAGTGTTATAACACATGAATAAAAAGGCCGAAAGTGAGCTGTTATATCTGATGAATATGAATATGTGATGAAGCTGATGAGTTTCATGCTGACTGATGAAGACAGATTAAGATCAGTAAACATCAAAATCTGAGCTTTAACAGTATAAATGAATGAGGCTTCACTATTAGGCAAACAGCAGGTCACTGTTGCCCTTTTTGTTTATGTGTTGTAACTGCTTATTATTGATTTTAAGGTCTTTATGACCTAATTAATAACCATTAATAAACTCATTTTAAACCATTCATGAACACTTTATAAGGGTAGTCTTATGTTAAAGTGGTACCATAATAGCTTTATTCATAGAGCACTATTTATACCGGTGGCAACTCAAAGTGCTTAACAGACAGATCATACAGCTTAACAGTTATAGAAGAAACTATGAGTATTAATTTTAAATCATACAAGACACAGAATTTTAATTAAACACAGAGTTAAAGAGACACATTTTCAAGTGTATCTTGAAAGTGAGCACTGAGCTTGACTGTCTAATAAAAGACGGAATTGAGTTCCACAGTTAGTTAGAAGCAGAACAACTTAGAGTCTTTCCATGTTTTCTGCATTTTTATATGTGGAAGCTGTCTGCAGTGTGTAAGATTTAGTGGCCTCTAGTGGTGAGGTCGCAGATTGCAACCAATTAAATAACCCTCCATCACCCCTCCCTTTCCAAGCATGTAGTAGAACCTACAGTGGCCGCCAGGTTTTTGCTTCTTTGACGATGGGGAATCACCTTTGCTTTCATTTTCTTGACCTAAATAATAAGTTTGATCATCCATTTGTCAAAATTTGGGTTCTCAAACATGGTTATCCAGCATTGGCTGCACTGATTCTTCTTCTTTCAATGTCTTTCGGTGCTACAGCGCCTCCAAATTCAATCTGCTGCTGCAATGTAAAAACGCAAAAGGCCTCTCTAGAGCCAGAGTTTGGTTTGTCTGTTCTGGGCTACTGTAGAAACGTGGCAGCAAAACACGGCGGCCTCTGTTGGAAGAGGAGCCGCTCCCTATGTGGACATGAAGGGCTCATTCTAAGCCAGGGGTCACAACCCAAATGTTAAGAAGAACCATTGGTAACACTTTCTATGAATGTCACATTTGTACGCATCTATAAACACATTTATGACGTTATAATGCATTCATATGGCATTATAAACATGGTTATAAATATTTATAAAAATGAATTACACTGAATTACACTTTACAGCCATGTTTGTTATACATTATGAATTTTTAATATAATGCATTATAAGTAGTGCTCATAACATGTTATACTGTTAGTGCCAAAGAAGTCAGTCCCAGCTTGGAGAGCGTAAAGACAAATACAAAGTTTATTTACGCCCTGAGATTTCCAATATTTTATTTCTCAGTGCTGGTGCTGTTAGGGCTGCATCTTCGGGGCTTCAGTCTTGAATGTTCAGATGCTCCAAACAGGCTGACCAGCCTAGAATTATTGCTACAATTCGCTTTTCTTAACCAGCATCTCACTTTAAAAGTTACATTACATCACAGCAAACCAAGCAGTGTTAAGTTAATGCCAAGCTAACGGTGGTGTACATTACCTTTTCCACATTGGGTAAAACACTGATGGCAGCTCTAGTTTAAACTCTGACATTTGAAGCCTGTAATGTGCTTTACTGTGAATGTTTTAGTGTTTCAGTAAATCCTTCAGTAAATACTTCAACTTGAAGCCTCACTCTGAACACTGGAGGAGGCTTTAGTACAGTACGCTTCACTTTACTTAGAGCGGACAAATACAACTTATGAGCCCTTATAATTTGTTATGATCAGTACTTATAATGTATTATGTTAACAATTAATAATGCATAATAAGCATGGCTATAACGTGTAATGCATTTTTATAAATATTTATAGCCATGTTTGTAATGCCTTATAAATGCATTATAACATGTTATGAATGTGTTTATAGATGCTTACAAAGGTGACATTCATGGAAAGTGTTACCGAGCCATTTTGTCTTTTCAATAAAATTAAACCACATTGGGAGCCACATTTTATGTACATTTTGACTGTAAATAAGTCTCAGTATGTGTTAATATACTAGTATAGGCAAAAAATATAATATAAATGAAAACACAGACTTACTTTGCTCTGCTTTAAGCTTAGCTCAGCTACAGCTGCTTTTCTCACATCTCCAGCAGGAAACTTTTCCTCAAAAGTAGAACAGTTTCTTATAAAATGTCTCTAAACGTTCGACTTTTTACGAGGCTGAAGTCGCTTCTCATTTACAGCTTCTTGTTTAAATTTTCCTGTTCTACCTTAAATGGTGCCTGTGGCAGCAGAGTGTAACTGCTGCACCATTTAAGGTGGAACAGGAAAATTCAAACAAGAGGCTGGCGAACGAGAAACTGACTTTAGCTTCACGACTTTTTAGTGTTTGTCAGTTTCTCGTTGCAGATTAAACGTATCAGGAAACCAGCTGGAGTGATTATAAACACAAACAAGTCCATTCGTCTCCGAATTATCGATGTTCGTCTTAAATCTCTCTCTTTGCTGTTTCGTTAGCTACTAGCTAGGCCAGACTGTTGTTGTTGCTATGGTAACCAGCAGTCTGTTTGATTAAATGCTTGATTATCTGCTTGAGTATCTTTTGACTGCTGGGTTTCTGGCATAAGCAAAAATAATGCCATGAAAACCTTTCACGAATTTATCATAATGTATTTTGAAAAACATTGGAAAAACATTTCATAAGGACCATAATTAATACAATGCACTTGTTATAGAGATGATAATGAATACTAATGTCTAGAGTTATTAAGCTCTAGTCTCTAAATGCCAGAGTAAAGGGAGACGTTATGAGTCGCAATAGCACAGTAAGGTTATACAACTGGCCAACTCTGAAGACATGGCTGATGATGGACAGCTCAGCATGCTAAGTTGAACCCGTCCTCCAGATTACACCACCTTTGACCTCTGACCTCTGAACATTAACATTAAAGAGTTTCCAATTGTGCCAATAATGTTCCTAAAACAGCACAGATGAACACAAGAAACTAAGTCAGCCTGACTTAAACATGGGAGATTTTTGGCTTAGTTTATAGAACGCAACCACTATTTGACAACCAGCTAACGCCCACGTCTATGTCCAGCTCCGCATCTGTTTTGACGGCCATCATTAGGGTAAAGCCTACCAGTAATCAAGCACTCTAGCAGTAATTAATTATTTTAAAAACCTTCCTAATTTGTTTGATACCCAGTTAGCAAACTGCTTTTTGAGAGTTTAGTAAATGACTCTTATTTGTTTAATTTTTTGTTGTAATTGTTAATGATATGTAATTAGCAGTCAGCAGTTTTTAATCACCTCAGTGTCACTGCTGGACTGAGAATAGTCCACCAACCAAAAATATCCAGCCAACGGCGTCCTGTGGGCAGCGTCCTGTGACCACTGATGAAGGACTAGAGGATGACCAACACAAACTGTGCAGCAGCAGATGAGCTATCGTCTCTGACTTTACATCTACAAGGTGGACTGACGAGGTAGGAGTGTCTAATAGAGTGGACAGTGAGTGGACACAGTGTTTAAAAACTCCAGCAGCACTGCTGTGTCTGATCCACTCTGACCAGCACAACACACACTAACACACCACCACCACGTCAGTGTTACTGCAGTGCTGAGAATGATGAAAAAATGCTGTTCAGCCATTCCTGGCCATATGTGAAAAAGTAATTGCCCCCTTGGCTACTACATTAACCATATTCAATTGAATTTTTGAGTTCAGTCTTACCAGCCACACTCAGACATGATCACTGCCAGACCTGTTGAATCTAAACATCCCTTAAATAGAACCTGTCTGGCAATGTGAAGCAGCTAGAAGGTCTCAAAAAGCAGCACATGATGCCACGTTTTGAAGAGATTCAAATACAGATGCAAAACAAAGTCATTGAAATCTACCAGTCTGGAAAGGGTTACAAAGCCATTGCTAAGGCTCTGGGACTCCAGCGAACCACAGCGAGAGCCATTATCCACAAATGGAGGAAACTTGAAACAGTGGTGAACCTTCTAGGAGAGCCCATTGACAACTCATCCAGGACGTCACCCAAGAACCCAGACGAACATCTAAAGAACTGCAGGCTTCAACTTGCCTGAGTTAAGGTTAATGTACACAATTCCACAATAAAAAAGACACTGGGCAGCACAAAATGGCACTGATTGGAGAGTTGCAAGGTGCATACCAATGCTGATCAAAAAACAACACATAGCTCATCTCACATTTGTTAAAAACATCTAGATGACCCCTAAGACTTTTAGAATAATGCTAATGCTGCATTTCACCATAGGAACATCATACCAACAGTGAAACATGGTGGTGGTAGTGTGAAAGTCTGGGGCTGCTTTGCTTCTGCAGGACCTGGACGACTTGTCATCATTGATGGAACCATGAATTCTACTCTGTATTAGAAAATCCTGAAGGAGAATGCCTGGCCATCAGTCTGTGTCCTAAAGCTCAAGCAAAACTGGGTAATACAATGATCCAAAGTACACAAGCAAGTCCACCTCTGAATGGCTCAAAAGCAACAAAATGAAGGTTTTGGAGTGGCCGAGTCAAAGTCCTGACCTGAATCCCATCGAGATGCTGTGGCGAGACCTTAAACGGGCCAAAATTCATCCACAGCGATTTAAAAGACTCACCGCAAGTTATCGCAATCATCTGATGACAGTTCTCACTGCCAAGAGTAGCACAACCAGTTATTAGGTTTAGGGGGGCAATTACTTTTTCACACGAGTGATATAGTCTGTGAATGAATCTTAATCTTCAATAAATGAAATTATCGTTTAAAAGCCGCATTTTGTGTTTATCAGCTTTTCTTTATCTTAAAGTTATTTTGATAATCAAAGATTTAAGAGACGAAATTTCTTTAAGGTCAAATTTGAGTAATTAAGACAAATATGATTAATCGTAATTATGTACATATAATGTATATATAATGTAATAATGTGAAGTTAAATTTCAATTCTGCCACTGCATGAAGGAAGGTCAGAGGTCGGGGGCGTAAAGGAGGAGGGCGTTCATGATCAGGCGTGGAGGCGAATGGCTGGCTGGATGATCTGTGATCTGTGATTCTGCTGAGTTTTGTCCATGGTCAGGTTACGGTCCGAGGTTCTTACCACGACCGATATCCGCACGCGCTTGGGCTTCCTGAGCTCAGGAGCCACCGCGTTCTCCACGTTATTGCTCTTCCATCAGGAAACAGGAGGCAAAACGTTAACACAACGTAAAGAAAACCTCTAGCTAACGTTTCACAGCTGAGTGACAACTCTGTGATAGAAGAGGTTAAAGGGCAGAATCTGAATAGATTTAAAACAGATCTGTTACAAATCAGACAAGAAGTTCACCATGAAGAGTGTGTGTGTGCGTGTGTGTGCATGCGTGTGTGTGTGTGTGTGCATGCATGTGTGTGTGTGTGTGTGTGCATGCGTGTGTGTGTGTGTGTGCATGCGTGTGTGTGTGTGTGTGTGTGTGTGTGATAGATGAGAGTAAAAGAGGGAGAGAAAGAGATGATTCTCCTACCTCCACTGCTGCAGCCTCTGGGTGAGCACAGAACAAACTCTTTAAAGCAATGCCTGAATCCTGACCTGGGAAAGAGAGAGAGAGAGGGCGAGAGAGAGTCAGAGAGAAGAAATCACGAGAGAGAGAGAAAGAAAGAGAGAACAAAGAGAAAGAAAAAGGAAAGAGACAGAAAGAACAGAAAGAGAGGAAATAGAGAGCAAAAGAACGTGAGAGCGAGACAGAGAGAGGCAATCGAGAAAGAGAGAGAGGGAGAGAGGAAAGAGAAAGAGAGAAAGAAAAAATTTGGAAGAGAGAAGAGAGAAAAAAGGGAGAAAAAAGAAAGAATAAGAAAGAGAACAAGAGAGAGAGAGAGAGAGAGAGAGAGGAAATAGAGAGAAAGAGAGAGCGAGAGAGAAGAAAGAGAGAAGAGACAGAAAGAAAAGAGAGGAGAGAGAAGAAACAGGAAGAGAGAGAAAGAGAGAAGAGACAGAAAGAAGGGTAAAAAGGGACAGAGAAAGAAGAAAGAGAGGGAGAGAAAACAAGAGACAGTGTAGGAGAGAGAAAAGAAAGAAAGGGAGAAAAAAAAGAAAAAGGGAGAGTGAGAGAGAGCGAGAAAGAGAGAGAAGAAAGAGAAAAAGAGCGAGAGTAGAAAGGGAGACAGACAGAGTTAAAGAGTCAGGAAAGAGAACAAGAGAACAAGAGAACAAGAGAGAAAGAAAAGAAAGAAAGAAAATATATATATGTGCAGCTTCGGGCTGAACGATATGCACTAAATACCAGCACTGCAATTATATTGTTAAATATCACGACTGCAATATGCTTTAGAATATATTAAAGACATAATTATGAATCAATAAATCAATAATGTGATGTGGTTAAAGATCCTGTATCACTTTAACCAAAACAATTGACTTTAGTTAGATTACATTTATACAGTTTGAGCATGATATCCTGTCTTCAGATCATCTTAACAGCTCCTTTTAAAGATCAGTAGTTATTGTTTCAGTGTAGACCCTTTTCACATGTCCAGGTTCGACGCATTTTTCCATAAAGACGTTGTCTGTTTGGTGGAGCGGTTTAGCAAGGTCCACTGCTTTAGCTGGACGGGCGAGCAGTGCAGGTTTAAAGAAGGTAAAACGCTGACAGTGATCAGGAGAGAGAATAAGCCATTATCGATAAATAAAAAAAGGTGGTGTTATGTTAATTTAATGTGAGGTAGAGTGTCCAGTCAACTGTGTGGACTGTGATGATCGGTATGTTGTGATGCTTTTCCACAGTAAACATCAGTGTTAGTATGAGTCTGAAGCCGGCTTCCTATTCAACATTCCACCTTAAACTGTGTAGCAGTTACACTCCGGTAGCAGCAAATTTCCACTCCACCTTAAATCATGCAGAAATTCTGGTGCCAGTGAATTCCCGTTCCACCTTAAACTGTACAGCAGTTATATTGCAGTGTATAAATGCACCTTTTAAGGTGGAACGGAAAATTAAAATAATAAGAAGCTGAACAGCCTTGCTGTGTTAGTGATTTTACTGCTCAAAAACAGTAGTTAAAGTAATTCAACGTTGTCATGTCGATTAGCTTCCACAGAACCACTGACCTGGACACTGGACACTGTACAGACCATTGACTATATTACAGAAGACATTAGCAGCTAACTTTAGCTGACCTCATTGGGTAACCTTTCACGGGATCCTTACTTCACCTTTGTGGTCAAGCTGGTAATTTTCAAAGAAAAGCTTGTAGAGCTTGTCAAGCTCGTTTATCTCTGAAAATTCACCAAACGAACAACATCTATCCTAGAAAAATTTGGAAATTCCTTAATAAGGATGTGAATAATCGAATCCTTTAATCAGAGACATTATAAAGGAGGACTTTCTCTTGATCCTCATTCATAAATGCCGCCACTACTGTAATGTTTTCCCACTATGACGACTTCCACTGTGCCAAATACGGAAGTGTGAAATGGGTCTGTTGGCCAATTCTGAGGGTTTTAATATCGGAATCAGTATCAGAATAGAAGAAATGGCATCGTGTCATCTCTAATCGAAGCCGTGATTGGTTGGGATGCTCACAGCACACAGCAAACAACACTGTGATTGGTTAAAGGGCTCAAGTGTGTATTCCGCATATTCCAGTCTTCTGTAAATGTATGTGTCTGATTACTTGAAGGAATCTCGGTGCCTCTCTCCACCACCGAATGTCTCTTCAGTGCAGGTTTCAGAGGTTTAGGTGAGACAGAGCGGCTCGGGCTGAACGTGGACTCCTCTGTAGAAATCTGAAACACGTCCACAACACACAACATTAGACACAGCAGCAGCCCTGGGCGAATGACGCTGAGTGGTGGTGATAGGAACCAGACGTCTACCTCTAAAAGCTCCATCACAGAAAGATATTACATGAAATGGTTATGAATACACTGCCTTTTGTCTGAAACATTGTTTTAGGATAAAGTTTTTTGGTCCAAAACAAATTTTAATCATTTTTTATCTATTCATGGTGGAGGGATACATGAAGGGTGTTCTATGGCAAAATAATCCCCAAAGAAAACACATTTTCATCTAATTTTCCACTACTTTTACCATAACTTTCCATATATAAACTCTCAGAGAACACATGTAGGTTCACTGGTGGTTTTGGACAGTATATAAAAAGGCTATATTTGTGTTGTAGTCATGGCGACCTCTGGTTCCTATCACCACCACTGAAAAGAAACCAGACTTTCTCTGCAAATGAACTATTTCACATCAAACCACTCAGAATGACTTTGTTTACATCTCAACCACTGAATTATACAGAAATTTTGAAAAATCGGTGGAATTCCCCTTTAATCCATCCTCTACAGGGAACACACTTGTAGTGTAGTATCTGTTTTTATCAGTTTAATATCTGATATGCTTTTTTATGGGGCAGTCGTGGGCTGGAGGTTAGGGAACCAGCCTTGTGACCGGACGGTCGCCAGGTCAATCCCCTGAGCTGACAATACGTGACAGAGGTGCCCTTGAGCAAGGCACCTAACCCCCAACTGCTCCCCGGGTGCCATGGATAGAGCTGCCCACCGCTCCAGGCAAGTGTGCTCACTGCCCCCTAGTGTTCACCAGTGTGTATGTGGTGTTTCACTGCACGGATGGGTCAAAATGCAGAGGGGACCAATAAGGGTCACTTCACATTTTAAAACACAGTTACTGTTTGTTAGCTGAATTTAGTATATAGGGAAAAAAATAATAATACATAAAATGTGGCCTGTGCAAAAGTTTCGGCGCTTCTTTTCCAATGTGTTCGAAATGATCTGTGTACCAAAAACTGTCATATTTAAGTTAACTCTCTGTCGAGGATGCGACTGAGGGTGTCAAATTATTCTGCATACGACTATATAATCTAAAATTTACACTATCATTCAAAAGTTTAAAATCAATGTTTTCAATAATAGATATAAAGCCAACTTGGTTTCCGAGGAAAAAAAAATGTTATAAAAGGAATTTGGTTTCAGATTCAAATTTTAGATGCGTCCAGATTGATGATTGATTGGTGGACACATCTGGTGTTTATGGTATTTTATTATGTTATAAAGAAATTAATATCCAGAATAACTCGGATGAATGGCAAATTTAGCAAATACAGAATAATTGTGCTTTAAAATTAGCAAAAATGTTATTTTTAAATTTGTTAAGGTTTACAAGAGCAAGCTGTTCCTCTTCGGGTATAAGTTTAGTCACAACCATTATACGAGCAAGGCTGGAAATGCTAGGGTTTAGCTGAATGGGGGAAGTTTCTGGATTGTTTTAAACAAAAATTAAAATGCAGCAGACCCTCGACCACCTCCCTAGTCCATCATATCTTAAGTAGTCCACTTTGTTTTGGAGGCAGCCGATTTAAAGGAATGGCCAGACTTTGGGGTTAGCCTATTTTCCATATTCTAGCAGTGTCTGGCGGTCAAAGCATGAGTGGACGGGATGCACGTTTGAGAGAAACGACTTGAGAAATTCGATGAAGGCCTCTTATTTGAACTTTCTGTTCCACCTTAAATAATGCAGTTGTTACATTCAAGTGCCTGTACAGGTGCCAGAATGTAACTGCTGCTCCATTTAAGGTGGAACGGAGAAAAACTGCCGAATAAGGGCAAACTTAAGCTTTGTATTACATTCGGTCATAAAACTACATTTAGCATCGTTTTGGCTGGGCCTGCAGGGCTAGTGTTAGAGAACAAGCTAGCAGAGTTATGAAGTATCAGCCGTCATGTATAACAGCAGGAGTAGTTTGTTATCTAAGACCCAGTGTGAACACAGCCAATCGAATACTGTGGTTCTGAAATATTAATCATTTTACAGTATTTCATTGCTGTGTCTTACAACCAGCTGCAGTAATTTCTGGGAAAGTTCTGTTGATGCTCGTGTTTCTTCAGTCTGCTGCCCCTCTAAAGGCTCATGTAATGTACTAATGGAAAGTAATAAAACGACCCTTAATATGACATTGATGATTCCCCCGAGGGGAAATGGCGAGGCCAAGTGGACGAGGGCTTGTTAAAAACAGTACTGGAACTGGCGGCTCCAATGACCAGGTGATCAGTCTTTCAGCGAACGTGGAGCGAAAATTCAACTCCAAGTTATGAAAGCCATTAAAAATCAGCAAATGAGTCCTGGCTGACCAATTACCTCGCTCCCGTTCTGGGTGTGAGGTAATTAGCACTGTGTGAATAAGGAGGAATTCTGCCTCCCTGTGCTGACCTGGAAGCGGACTTCATGGTTGGCTTTGTGGTTTCCCTCCTCGCTGCTGGGTGTGCTAACGATGGACGCATGTTTCCTCTCGTTCTGAGCCCGCTGGCGGAGGTACTCCAGTCGCCGCGGGCGACCGAGCTGCTGGGACAGCAGAGCCTGCAACTGAGCGCGCTCAATAGAGCCCAGCAAGATCATCGACTCTGAGGAAGGTGGAGCAGAGAGAGACATAAAAAAGACACAGAGATTAATTTACTATGCAAAGTGTAAAAAGAAAAATAAGTAAACTAAAAGGTTGCTGTTGCTATGGTATCCCAGGTAGTTGCTAAGGTGTTGCTAGGCTGGTGCTATGATATTCAGGTGACTGTTAAGGTCTTGGCCAGGCTGCTGCTATGGTGTCCCAGATGGTTTCTAAGGCATTGCTAGGGCACTGTTGTGGCATCCCAGGTGGTTGTCAAGGTGTTGGTAGGCCATTGCTTTGGTATTCCAGGTGGTTCCTAAGGTGTTGCTAGGCTGTTGCTATGGAATCCAGGTGATTATTAAGGTGTTGCCAGGCCACTGCTATGGTGTCCCAGATGGTTCCTAAGGTGTTGCTAGGGCACTGTTGTGGTGTCCTAGGTGGTTGCTAAGCTGTCACTAAGCTATTGCTTTGGTATCCCAGGTGGTTGCTAAAATGCTGCTTGTCCAATGTTATGTTATCCGAGGTGATTGTTAAGATGATGATATGCTGTTGTAATATAATAAGGTGGTTGTTATTGCTAGACCACTGCTATGGTATCCAGGTGATAGTTAAGATTAAGTGACCCTTATTATTCCCATAATGGGGAAATTTCACCTCCACATTTAACCCATCTGTGCAGTAACACCACATACACACTAATGAATGCACACACACTAGGGGGCAGTGAGCACATTTGCCCGGAGCGGTGGGCAGCCCTATCCACAGCGCCCGGGGAGCAGTTGGGGGTTGGGTGCCTTGCTGAATGGCACTTCAGTCATGTGCTGTCGGCTCAGGGAATCAAACTTGGTTCCCTAACCTCCAGCCCATGACTGCCCCTAAGGTGTTGCCAGGCTGTTATGGTATCTAGGGTGCGTTCTAAGGTGTTGCTAGGGCACTGTTGTGGTGTACTAGGTGCTCGGTTAGGTGTTGCTAGGCCATTGCTATGGTAACCCCAACTGCTGCTGCTGCATAAACTCAAACTATCTAATTAACCATTGCTTTGCCTGTTTTTCCCCGTTTTGTATTCTAATATTTTATACTAATGCTGTTTTCTATCCGGTGTCGACCAGAGGAGGATGGGTTCCCCTTTTGAGTCCTGGTTCCTCTCAGTGTTTCTTCCTCTTGCTCTTAGGGAGTTTTTCCTTGCCACTGGCGACGCTCATGGGGGCTCGGACCTGGATTTGTCTGTAAAGCTGCTTTGTGACAACACAAAGTCTGAGACCTTGCATTGATTCGCGTAAACCATCCATTCGGCTCCTTCTTGACCTAGCACAGCATTCAACACATTTAATCACGAGATCCTGATATACTGACTTGAAAACTAGGTTGGCATCTCAGGGACTGTCTTAGAGTGGTTTAAATCTTATCTCACAAAGAGAAAGTGTTGTATTGCCTTGGCCAATCATTAGTCCAAAATTTTTCCTCTGGAGTTCCCCAAGGTTCTATTTTAGGGCTACTTTTCTTACTGTACATGCTACCTCTAGTAAATGAGATCAGGAAACACAAGGTAAACTTACAAAACTATGCGGATGACACGCAATTATACAATTCCCTTCCCTCTGAAAGTCAAACTAACAAATTGTACCAGACATGGATGTTAAAAATTGTCTGAAGCTTAATCAGAACAAAGCTGAAAATCCAATTCTTGGCACTTAACGATTCTCATCTTTGCTTTATCCCTCATTTCAATGTTACTGAGGTTGTATTCTGTCATATGAGGAACATTCCTAAAGCCAGACCTTTTCTGTCCCAGAGTGATGCAGAGGTACTTGAGAGAAACGTTACACAATGTTCTTCTACACTTTGCATGCAATTACACATTTCCACCTGAGAGGTCTCCAAATCCCCAAAACTTACATAGTGGAGCTTCAGATAAAGAATCAAGATATGAGAGCGACCGTTAGTTTGAATTAATTAGTGTATTTGTACTGTATGTTTGTGTGTGTGTGTACCTGAGGACTCCACCAGCGCGAGAGTTTTGAGTCGTTCTGTTAACAAGACATCATGCAGGTCTCTGTAAGTGCAGTTAAGAGTGATGTACCTCACATCCCTCACCATGATGTCCTCTACACGAATGTTATACTTCCTATAGAGAGAGACAGAGAAAAATGACACATATGTATTTATACTAATACTACTAATAATAATGATTGTAATAAAAATACTATTATTATTGTTATTATTTTTAGTTTTATTGGTAATAACAGTAGTAGTTGTTATAATTTATGATGACCGATGCATTGCTAATAAATACTGACTGTAGAAAGTGTAGAATTTAACACTCTACAAGCTTCAGCATTCAGCAGCCCTGATTCCATTCCACAATACTAGCACTTACAGTTGTCTGGGGCAGCTCTAGCAGGGCAGAAATTCCACGTTATGACCTGTGGTAAAGGTGGGTAACGTATGAAAGTGCTTCATTTAAAGTCATTGAGCTCTTCATGGATGGCTGAAACACCTGAACTCAGCAATTAGGAGAGGTGTCCACATACTTTTGGCCACATAGTGTATATTTTCCATAGTCTTTAATCTAGCTAAGGCCTGCTAGAGCAGTTAGCCGAGATACAACCATGCATGTTCTCAATCACGGCCTTAACCGTGAGTCCTTGGCCATGGGCTTGCATTAAAGCACTTGTCTTTAATGGTTTTAAGCTGTAACATTATAAAGTAATTTATAACAGTATTAAAACAATAATAATTATAATTTAAAACAATTATTTGTGCAGCATGGAAGATGCAGTTGCAATCTTTGATTTTGTACATTTTTTAATATTCCCAACAAAATCATCATGTAGACAAAAACAGACTTTTGAACACCAGTGAAGGGGAATTCCACTGATTTTTCAAACCTATGCATAATTCAGTCGACGTAAATAAACCATAGTAAACCATAACCATTTCATATAACAGCTTTCTATGAGGGAGCTTTTAGAGGTGGACATCTGGTTCCTATCACCCCCACTGTGAACAATTCTGTCTCTATAACTGAGCATTTCACACCAAACCACTCTGAATGACTTTACGTCTTAATAATTTCATTATGCAGAAATGTTGAAAAGTTGGTGGAGTTCCCCTTTAAATACACTTATGTGAATGAATGTGTGCGTTCTGCTGACTAAGTGCGCTGCAACATCAGCAAATTTGTTGTCCATACAACAAAAAAAAGAAAGCTGCTCTCACGTCACACACACTGCTCACTTCCTGAGAACGCAGACCTCCCCCTTTGCCCCCCACACTCCCCCCTGTAATACCGGATCTGGCAGTATTTCAACGTTTTGTTGCCAACCTGCCCTGCAATGCCAAAGACACAGTGCTCCCAGAGGACGCTCGCTCGGACACGCACACCTCCACGTAATACAGAACATTTCATCCTTTACTTTCTTCCTGACACGGAGCGAAATGAAGTAAACACAAAGACAATCCATCAAAACAACAACAAAAAGGAAAGAAGGAACAATAAACATCTTACAAGACGGCGTATTACAGAGTACAGGATGCACACAAACACAGACGTGCGCGCACAATCTTTAATCGTTCTCTCGAGATATAGAAATAACATCCACAAAAACAGCTTTTATGGCCAGGTCAGGCATGAATAGACTGACCGGCTGCTTCATTAAGTACACTGCATCTAGAACTGTCTTTTAAGATGTAAACAGTCATGCAGAGCAGTTTGATGTAAAGTGCTCTGTTCTAGGAATCTTCCTGAGTCACAGTGGTGGTGAATGGTCTGTAGAGTTTAATGCCTCTAAAAGCTCCCTAAACGTAATGGTTATGAATACACTGCCCAAAGCCTGAGACAGTATTTTGCGTTAGTGTTAACTAGGGCTGCGTGATAAATCATATTTTTATCATTATCGTGGTACGACTTTCTGCAATAAACTCATCATTAGAGTGCCGATGGCAACAGATCAAACTAGAATGATGCAGAGTGATTGATAGGTGGTTGCTATGGTATCACAAGTAGTTGCTAAGGTGTTGCTAGGTGGTTGTTACGGTATCCCAGGTGGTTGCTAAGGTGTTGCTAAGTGGTTGCTATGGTATCCCAGATGGTTGCGAAGGTGTTTGCTTGGTGGTTGTAATGGTATCCAAGATGGTTGCTAAGGTGTTGCTAGGTGGTTTCTACGGTATCACAAGTAGTTGCTAAGCTGTTGCTCGGTGGTTGTTACAGTATCCCAGGTGGTTGTTAAGGTGGTAGGCGGTTGCTATGGTGTCCAAGGTGGTGGCTAAGGTGTTGATAGGTGGTTGCAATGGGATCACAGGTAGTTGCAAAGGTGTTGCTAGGTGGTTGTTACAGTATCCCAGGTGGTTACGAAGGTGTTGCCAAGTGACTGCTATGGTATCCCAGGTGGTTGCGAAGGTGTTTGCAATGGTATCCCAGGTGGTTGCTAAGGTGTTGCTAGGTGGTTTCTACGGTATCACAGGTAGTTGCTAAGCTGTTGCTAGGTGGTTGTTACAGTATCCCAGGTGGTTGTTAAGGTGTTGCCAAGTGACTGCTATTTAATCCCAGGTGGTTGCAAAGGTGTTTGCTTGGTGGTTGCAATGGTATCCCAGGTGGTTGCTACGGTGTTGCTAGGTAAGTGTTACAGTATCCCAGGTCGTTGCTAAGGGGTTGCTAAGTGGTTGCTAAGGTATCCCAGATGGTTGCGAAGGTGTTTGCTTGGTGGTTGCAATAGTATCCCAGGTGGTTGCTAAGATGTTGATAAGTGGTTGCTATGGTATCCCAGGTGGTTGCGAAGGTGTTTGCTTGGTGGTTGCAATGGTATCCCAGGTGGTTGCGAAGGTGTTGCTAGGTGATTGTTACGGTATCCCAGGCGGTTGCTAAGGTGTTGCTAGGCACCTTGCTATGGTATCCCAGGTGGTTGCTAGGTGGTTACATTGGTATCACAGATGGTTGCTACGGTGTTTGTGAGGTGGCTGCTATGGTACCACAGATGTTTGCTAAGGTGCTGCTAGGTAGCAATGGTATCTGACCAAGTTAGCGAATAAGGAGTTATCACTACTTATAGGTGACAGGTAACTTAACCATTAGGCTAAACAGCCAATTACAAACCACACCTGCACAGCTCAAAATATTCCTCCATCCTGAACCACAAGCCGTTAAAATGCCTGAACTATTAGATTGTTCTCACACTCAGTGTTGTGTTTTAGGTGTGAGGCAGTGCTTTTAACTGTCACAACAAACATATTTAACAACTGAACTGAAAAATGTACTGGTATAAATATAAATATCTTTTTTTTGTAGCTTTTGTAGAAAAAGCCATGCTGACTGTTTCTCAGCCCTTCAGTGCACAAAAAATTTACTTGGACTTCTGATGTAATTATTTAATTTCTTTTTATTTTGCACAATGTTGAAAGGCGCTTTTGAAATTTTGTATTTTGCTATTTGCTTAAAAGAGGGGATAGCTAGATTACGGTTTACACATCCAAACAAAAAAGTCTGCACTTACATCACATCCAATCAGAGGCACTCTATCTTAATAATGCTTTATTGCTTCTCCTATCGCCATTGTCAAATCTGACAGCTTTATTGATACTGAACATCGCATTTTTGGTCCATATCATACAGGCCTAGTTTTACTATAAGCTTTTGGCCTATAATGCATGTTTTTTTTTATAATTCAATCATGGTGGCGAAACACATGAAGGCATTCTAAGGCAAAATAGTCCCCAAAGAATCTTATTTTTTCAGATGTACCACTATTTTACCATCATCAAAACTCAGAAAACACGTATAGGTTCACTGGTTGTTCTGGTTCATAAATAAAATGGCTATATTTGAGCTGTAGACATGGTGACCCCTGGTTCCTATCACCACCACCGTGAAGAAACCTGAGTCTCTACAATCAACCATTTTACATGAAACCTCTCTTAATGACTGTTGGTGGATCCTCCCCTTTAAGGTGGTGTTTTCTCTACATTTGAGTGGCATTGTATGTGGTGGCAAGAGAGAGAGAGAGCGAGAGAGAGAGAGAGAGAGAGAGAGAGAGAGAGAGAGAGAGAGAGAGAGAGTATTGTGTAACTAGGCAGTGTTAAGTAACACAAAGCTCTTGTGCAATTCGTCATTAACATGCAGATTGTCTATTTACACTAATTGGGACAAGACACCGACTGATCGTGTAACCTTCTAAAATAGCACATCTCTCTCTCTCTCTCTCTCTCTCTCTCTCTCTCTCTCTCTCTCTCTCTCTACGTCAACAGGCAATAGGAGATGGACCTGCTGATAAACCTGAGATAAGGCTATCTGCACAATGAAACACTTTCTAATCAAATGCATGTGGCTGTTTTCAATTACACTGGACAGAAACGCTGCCCTGAATGGACACGGAGGCCTGATTTCCATCATGAATGAACAGCAGCAGGGAGTTCGTATGACAATCCCAACTACTTATCAAAACAGCAGTTTGACAAAAAACAAAACAAAACAAAACAAAAAAAAACTTTTCCTTCTTACCCCAAATCCAGTCGAGCCAAGACATGTTTGGTGTCTAAGTTTCGTGAACGAACAAGTTGGCTTGAAAAAGCCAGCTAATTGCGTTAAAACCTTAAATTGGTGAAAGACTGTTGATGGTTGTGAAAGTGTCGCTAAAACGTTGCTTGGCGGTTGCTACAGTATCCAAGGTGGATGGTAATGTGTTGCTAAGTGCTGCCTTAAACTGCTAACTTAAATCCACTGCCACCTTACATTCACTGATACTTTAAATTCACTGTCACTCTAAATTCAGTGCTAACTTCAACGCACTTCTACCTTAAATTCAGTGCCTCCTTAAATGCAGTTCCACCTTAAATTCACTGACACCTGTAATTCACTTCCATCTTAAATTCAGTGCTACCTTAAATGCAATTCTACATTAAATTCACTGATACCTTAAATTCACTGCCACCCTGAATTCAGTGCTAAATTAAATGCGATTCCGCCTTAAATTCAGTGCCACACGCTTCACACGCTTGCCTCAGAACATGCCAAGCTGTCAAAGCCCCTGTCAATATGGTCTCAAATTGTTCTAATACTAGAGATATGCCACGGAAAAAGCATGTACCAATGTTATTTTCATATATACGTGCATTAATTCAATGACTGACAGTGGCGTCTCCCCGGCAATGTAATCAACCCTATGTCAGTGGCAGTGGTGACCGACGCCACCTATCGGTGTTGTTCTGCCTTACATGTTTGAGCCACCCCCCCGCAGAAAAACAGACCACTTTGCTCTCCTCAACTGCTCTCTGAATGGTCAGTAAAAAGTGCTGCACTACACTTCTACACAGTACTATGTCAGTGTCAATGCAGTGCTGAGAATGGACCAACAGTCATAATATCTGGACAAATGTGGTCCTGTGGTCAAAATAACCAATGATGAATGGGGCTGAAAACATGGTGGCGTTTCTAATAAAGTGGCCAGTTAATGGTAGTACAAGGTGTGTGTTCCTAATAAAGGGGACGTGGCATGTCCTTTGTTTAAAGCATGAATCAATGGATGGATGGATGTATGAATAAAGCGAGAGAGGGATGGATGGACAGATACTCACTCGTGGTGTCCCCAGCCGAGCTCAGGCAGGTAGGGCAACTTCTTGATGCGGATGATGGAATCGTAGATGGACGGCTGCAGACTCTGAGCCACAGCATTGGCCAAAATAACCGCTATCATTATGGGTAAAATATGACTGATCTGACCCGTTAACTCGAACACAATCACCGCCGTCGACACTGTGTGTGTGACCGCTCCAGATAACGCTGCAGCACCTACCCACCGAAAGAGGGAAAGGCATAAGTAGGCATTATTGACAATTAAATAATATGAAAATGTAGAGTGGCCAGTGAGTGGAAGTACAAGGTAGGTGTTTCTAATAAAGTGGCCAGTGAGTGGAAGTACAAGGTAGGTGTTTCTAATAAAGTGGCCAGTGAGTGGAAGTACAAGGTAGGTGTTTCTAATAAAGTGGCCAGTTAGTGGAAGCACAAGGTAGGTGTTCCTAATAAAGTGGCCAGTGAGTAGAAGCACTGGGTGGGTATTTCTAATAAAGTGGCCAGTTACTAGAAGTACAAGGTAGGTGTTTCTAATAAAGTGGCCAGTGAGTTGAAGCATAAGGTAGGTGTTTCTAATAAAGTGGCCAGTTACTAGAAGTACAAGGTAGGTGTTTCGAATAAAGTGGCCAGTTAATGGAAGCACTGGGTGGGTGTTTCCAATAAAGTGGCCAGTGAGTGGAAGCACAAGGTAGGTGTTCCTAATAAAGTGGCCAGTGAGTGGAAGCACTGGGTGGGTATTTCTAATAAAGTGGCCAGTTACTAGAAGTACAAGGTAGGTGTTTCTAATAAAGTGGCCAGTTAGTGGAAGCACTGGGTGGGTGTTTCCAATAAAGTGGCCAGTGAGTGGAAGTACAAGGTAGTGCTCCCGTCCACTCAGAGGTTCTTTGCTGTTGTGACATATTTGTCCTGTAGTTTTTCTGTAACACAGCTCTGAATTGGTCATTTCACACTAAACCGTTCTGAATGACCGTTTACATCTTAACCATTTAATTATGCTGAAATATTGAGAAATCATGAAGGTAATTCACCTTTAAAATTGAAGAATGAAGAATAAGCCTAGAGTTAAGGGGTTATTTAATATCTAAAGGGGGGTTTAGCTCAGTGTTTTCACAAACCAGAGAAACAAACTACATAAGCAACAAACATCTAAACGAATAAAGAGATAAAACAACAAAACATCTAAACGAATAGAGATAAAACAACAAAACAACAACAGAAACATAAAAAGAGAAGCGGAAAACGAACGATAATGAAGATTCTTTTGCAGCAGCTCAAAATCATCACTGGAGACACACACACTCACACACACACACACACACACACACACTCACACACACTCACACACACACACACACACACACTCACACACACACACAGAGTAACACACACACATACAGAAACACACACACACACACTCACACACTCACAGAAACACGCACACACATACACACTCAGAGAAACGCACACACACACATACACACACTCACACACTCACAGAAACACATGCGCACACACACACTCACAGAAAAATGCACACACACACACACACTTACAGAAACACGCACACACATACACACATACACACACTCACAGAAACACACAGAGTAACACACACTCACACAGAAACACACAGAGTAACACACACTCACAGAAACACACAGAGTAACACACACTCACACAGAAACACACAGAGTAACACACACTCACACAGAAACACACACACTCACAGAAACACACACACACTCACACAGAAACACACACACACTCACAGATACACACACACACCCTTACAGAAACGCACACACATAAACACACACACACACACACTTACAGAAACACGCACACACATACACACACATACACATACACACACTCACAGAAACACAGAGTAACACACACTCACACAGAAACACACACACACTCACAGAAACACACACACACTCACAGAAACACACACACACACACTTACAGAAACGCACACACATAAACACACTCACACACACAGAAACACACACACACACACACACAACACACACACACTCAGAAACACACGCACACACACACTCACAGAAACGCACACACACACATACACACACACACACACACAAACACACACACATAGAAACACACACACAGGAAAACACACAGAAACATGCGCACACACAAACACACACACAAATGTTCTCAGCAGGATTCATAGACAAGACAGAGAGAGAGAGAGAGTATGAGAGAGCTAGAGAAAGAAGTGAGAAAGGGAGAGAGAGCACATGAGACTGACAGTAACAGAGTGTGAGAGACAGAGAGAGAGAGAGAGAGAGAGAGAGAGAGAGAGAAGCGTGTGTGTGTGTGTGTGTGTGTGTGTGTGTGTGTGTCTGCATGTGTGTGTGTGTGCGCGTGTGCGTATGTTCGTACCCACTACAGCGTATCCTCCTGGTACTATAGAATAGACCACCCCGTCTGAGTGGATCCCCTCAGGAAACCAGGCTGCCATGCTTTCTCCCACCAACCGGCCGAAAGCAGCACCTGATTCACACACACCGATAATCACATTCGGCTCAAATCTGAGACCGAGGCATCAGCACTACTAGTGATTTTTAATGCTTGTTATGAAGAAAAGGACCATTATACACTGAAACTACATTACACTAAGATAAAACAGTGGTTATCGTAACTTTTTAACGTTAAAAACTCTCACATTTGTGGGTTTCTTTGGTCTCTTGTTCAGCCATCTTGCCTGTTTTTCCTTTTTTCTCCACTCTGTTTGGAGTCTCTGAAAAAATGTAGCTCTAACACTTCACCCTACCCCTTTATCTCAACAAGAATCAGGACACCCTACCCCTAGACATGAACTTGAAAATGGAGGGGTAGGGCTCAGTGATGGGGGTGAGGGGTGAAATAGGATTGGGCCCACCAAAAAAGGATGGCTGTGGCATCGCTAGGGAGCGAACTTGCGATCTCCCAGCGATGGGGCAGCACTTAGGAGTCCCGATCGTCTATCCTCATGCTAACACAGCATAGAGTATTAAGGACTAGAGCTCAATGTTTAAGAACACACAGCACACTTACCAATGACAAAAACTGGCATGAAGGCGCCACAGGGCACCGGGATGGTAGTGGCGAGGGCAGACATCCAGAACTGGAGGGAGAGAGAGAGAGACACAAGAGAGACAACGGGGGAGAGAGAGAGAGAGTTTCTCATCAAACTAGTCCTTTAACCCTCATAACCCCCACTGCATGCATTATGAGAGCAATGTATATAAAATTTTTCACTTTTTTGCATAAAATGGACTTGACTGTTAAAATAAAAAGCAAAATAAATAAATTCATAATAATATGTGAATGGATCTTTTTGGGGGTACGTTGCCTTGAAGCAACAATGGAAAAAAATGAGAGTGTCAAGAAAATGATTTTTTTTGTCTGAATATTTAGAATAAAAATGAAAAGCTACATTTTCTTAAATATTTAAAATAATAAATAGATAAAACCCCCAAAATGATTCGAAATATAACATAATCCTAAACTGAAAAAATATATAATGACTGCACTGTTGACTCACTTGGCTGTTTTGTTTGCAACTGCGACGCTTTGTTTACGACTTGCTAAATCCACTCCACAATGTTGCTTCAAGGCAACAAAAATATTTCAGCAATGTCTACAAATTGTTTATATGGTAGTGAACGTAAAGTCAATAAATTTTACACTCTAATAGATATAAATCGTAATTTCGAAATGATGAAATTTTTTTTCTGAGGGAAACTGTCTGGTGCAGTAACGTGTTGTCCAAAAGCTGCACCATCCCAAAAAGAAGTTTCAAAATGTCCAAAAGAGTCTAATGTGACTAAGTACACGTTTTTATGGGTTTGTTCAAACTCTTCCCTTCCCTATTAATCCTTTCATGATCAGTAAATACACATCATGTCATTGAGAAGTGAGGAAAATGAGTTTGTTGCCCTGAGGCAACATCATGCAATAGAGGCTTACATAGCTTTGTGTAGTCTAAACAGAGTCCGGAGCAGGAGATCAAGTAGATGAGATGTGATGGAGAAAAGCAGATTAATCGTTAAAGGATGAGTAGAGACCCTCGCTGAGTTCATCGCTCACTTTACCCACCCCTTGCATAACAAAGCAAATCGCTGTTACCAAAGAGAAACGTTTGCACTCCTTCACTGATGTGCACACACAAATCAGACACCACCCTTCATTCAAGTGTGCTCACTCTTTGAATTTCACAATCAAGTGAGGTTCTTCTTGACAGCTACACATCCTTTCAGACCCACAGCGCTGAGTCGTTTTCTCACAGTGGAAGGACGGACAGAAACACCTGTGGATGTTTTCAGATCTGAAACAGCTTGATTTTCTCCTCTCTCTCAGAGATGAAAGCTTTAAAGTGCTGTTTATCTGTTACTTTTGGAAACTTTGTGCAAGTGGATTATCTTGTATGGCTGTGTACAAAAGCTTGGGTGCCCTTGGTTAAATTACATGTTCATTTTCTAAGTGAAAGAAAGTACATAGATAGTACAAAGCACACGTGTCAGGCTCCAGTCCTCGCGGGCCAAAGCACTGCAGACTTCAGCACACGTGTCAGGCTCCAGTCCTCATGGGCCAAAGCACTGCACACGTGTCAGACTCCAGTTCTGATGGGCCAAAGCACTGCACACGTTTTAGACTCCAGTTCTGATGGGCCAAAGCACTGCACACGTGTCAGGCTCCAGTGCTCGCGGGCCAAAGCACCGCAGACTTCAACACCTGTGTCAGGATCCAGTCCTCGCAGGCCAAAGCACTGCAGACTTCAGCACGTGTCAGGCTCCAGTCCTCATGGGCCAAAGCACTGCAGACTCCCGTACTCTGGCTTGGAAGGTCCCTAGTTTGACATGCTTGCTCTACAGGGAACAAACGTCTGTTTTCATGCACAATCACTGCTTATCTGCTGAATTAAACAAACTGGGGCCTGTGCAAAAGTTACAGCACCTTTTCTTTTTCTCACACTACATTAAACTCAACAAATAGATAGAACCTGTGCACTAAAATTGCCCCATTTAAGTTCCACGTAGAGGAAGTGTCACTCCAAAACGTCAGTAAACCTTGCCAATAGAGCAGGGGTCTTCAAACTGCATCTAACCTCCTCAGACATGTCACCCGGAAAATGAATAACTTGTATTTAATGGCTGTTTTTACTGGAAATGAGATAAATCAAGGGTCTCTGACTTCTGCCACATTCTGCCACAAACGCCGTATTATTCGGCTTATTAATTAGAGGGCACAAGCAAGATGCTCACATTAGTGTCACTCTGCAACCTCCTGCCAGGAAAATCCTGAAATGAACTGTGGGTAATGAGCTAACTGATCTAATTGGTCGATCCAAACAACTGCAAGAGCTGATAATTAGAGAGGAGAGCAGTACACACACACACACACACACACACACACACACACACACACACACACACACACATGCTCTTTAAGCGTGCAGACGTTCTGTTCCGGTCCGTTCTGTCCCCGGTAACCGGAGAATGGTGAGTGTGTTATGCAAGAAAGGGTTCCACAGCGTTCGCGGGCGTCGAGTGATGGTTGCGTAACACACTCAGGGCCCGATGCGCCGAGTGGGTCGTATCAGTTTCAGCCGCAAATCGGACGCGTTTTGCCGTGTGTTATTAACCGGAGCTTAAACGCGCCGTTTATCCGCTGCACACAAAAACGCATATTTCTCTCCTACGCATTGGCATTTGAGCAAGAGGATCACGCGACACGTGGGAGGGTCACGCAGAAAGATCTCACGTGGAAACACTGGAAGTGCTGACTGTACACTCTGCTCATTTACTAACGTCTGTAATAATTATGAATATTTTTGTTTGACGATTCCCCAAAATTTCCACACTGATCTGAGGAGAACTGTGACCCCAGGTTAGATCTGACGAGCCCTGATTTACAGAACCAGGCAAAACCAGCCGATTAGACAAGATGAGCTCTTCAACAAACATATATAACATATGAATGAAAATCAATATTGGGGGGGGGGTGGGAGGGACAGGAAAGGAGAGAGAGAGAGAGAGAGAGAGAGAGAGAGAGAGAGAGAGAGAGAGAGAGAGAGAGAGAAAGGAAAAAGAGACAGAAACAGAAAGAGAGATAGTGAAAGAGTAAGAATGAAAGACATAGAGATATTGTGTGAAAGAGTGAGAGAAAGAGAGGGATAGAGAGAGAAAACAGATAGAGAAAACAGAAAGAGACGCAGAGTGAAAAAGAGAGAAAAAATAGATAAGGAGGGTGAGACAGAGAAAAAAGAGAGACAGACAGGGTGACGGAGAAAGACAGAGCGATAGAGAAAACAAAAGAGGCAGAAAGGGAGAGAGAGAGAGAGAGAGAGAGAGAGACCTTCACTTTAAGTGGAACCAGACTGATCTGACAGTATGTCATTTAAAGTTCATGCTTGTTTACATCAACAGGTTTGTGTATGTGTGTGTGTGTGTGTGTGTGTGTGTGTGTTTACAAAACACACACCGTGGGCTGAGAAGTCATTAAGACTGATGGGGGTTTAAGAGCTCTGAGAACTCATAAAACAGCTTAGCGAAGAAGACCAGAACACACACACACACACACACACACACACACACACACACACCGCTGGTCCCCATGGTGACACTGACGATATCACTTCCTGTGCCGTGGCAGGTTTTGCCCAGGTTCTGCTCAGGTTGCCAAGGCGACACACTCATGCATGGACCAGCAGATGTAAGCAGCACATGCACGCTTGCACACACACACACACACACACAGAAACACACACACACACACACACACACACACACTTCAATCCACCTCCATTGTGTTTTTAAACTCGTCTGTATCTAAATCAGCTGAGCTTAATTAAACCTGAACTCAGTGGCGTCTCTAACTAATAAGCGACATATGCAGCTGATGCTTGTGGCCACCAGGGCGCCCCCTAACACCCTCTCGGCTATTACAGCACCATTATGTTGTGTAAGATGCTCGAGTGAGAGGAGAAAAAAACTTAATCATGTCTGAAAATAGACATGAAAAATAGTGTCAACTTACTGTCGCAAATCAACAAAACGTGGAATATGAAGGGGCGCCCAAACCTTTGACCACGACTGTAGTATATTGTGGCAGTGTTGTGTATTACATTATTATTACAAAACATTACATTGTTATTACAAAAAATACCTACACTGATATTATTACCTGCACTGTAAAGTGTATTATTATTATTTATTATTATTATTATAACTACTACTGTAATTATTATTAACCTCGCTCATTATAATGAAGGGCTGAATCCAGCAAAATTACCTAAGCTCAGTCACTGCTGTTATTACTGCAGAGAGACAGAGAGACAGAGAGAGAGAGAAAGAGAGAGAGAGAGAGAGGGAGAGATGAAAAGATGGTAGAGAGTTTGTGTGTTTGTTTAATTGCTGTTGCTCCACAACTGCTGTTTTTGACAGGCAAACAGTAAACACACACACACACACACACACACACACACTCACACACACACACACACACACACATACACACCCACACACACACACACCACACACACACACACACACACACACACAACTCTCACTCACACACACTCACGGAGAATAACTGTTCTGAAGTGGTGTATTGATGACATTCATGGAGTTCATATACTCTCTCTCTCTCTCTCTCTCTCTCTCTCTGTCACATACACACACACACACACTCTGTTGTAAGTCAAGCTCGTCTGCTTTCGACCACCCACACATCCCTACTCCCTCCATCACACACAGCTCTCTCTCTTTCATTCTCTCTCTCTGAATCTGATTCTCTGAATCTCTCTGAATACGACTCTCTGAATAGGACGCTTTAACTCTCTTTCTGAATCTGACTCTCTATATCTGACTCTCACTCTCTATGAATCTGACTCTCTTACTCTCTATGACTCTGACTCTCTGAATCTGACTTTCTGACTCTCTCAACTCTCTCTCTGAATCTGACTCTCTGAATCTGATTCTCTGAATCTCACTCTGAAAATGACTCTCTGAATATGACACTGACTCTCTCTTTGAATCTGACTCTCTGACTCTCTCTTTGAATCTGACTCTCTCTCTCTCTAAATCTGACTCTTTTAGTCTCTCTCTAAATCTGACTCTCTGACTGTGTCTTTGAATCTGACTCTCTGACTCTCTCTCTGAATCTGACTCTCTGAATCTCTCTGAATCTGACTCTCTGAATCTGACTCTCTGAATATGACTCTCTGACTCTATGAATCAGACTCTCTCTTTTTTCTGAGTGGAATGGTGACCACCTACCTTCATGACGATGAAGATGACGAGGGTGATGAAGACGTTGGCCTGAGGGTGCTTCCAGGCGGCCGCGTGGCCGATGTACTCAAACTCCTCAGCGATGCCCTGCTTGGCCCACGTCCGGTTATCCAGCAGAGTGACCAGCGACTCCTTCTGGGTCAGCTATGCACAGGACCAGGAGAAGGAAAGAGGAAAGTTCTTCAGAGATTAAAAAAAACTGACTCAAACAGTGAAAGAGTGCAGTTATGAGAGCGAGATAAGGTAGACAAAGATACTCTGTCCACAGACTTTGTAGGTCCACTACATAGGCAGGTATTTACATGCTGTAGACCGTCTCCTAACTCAATGACCCTTTTCTTCCTCTGGCTGAGACTACCTATTGAGTCTTAAGTCTTGAGTCCAAGTCGAGTCTCGAGTCAGTTAGGTGCAAATCCAGTTAAGCACATGTCTGAGTCAAATCATGAATCAGTAAAGCACGAGTCTGAGTCAAGTCAAGAGTCATGAGTCAGTCAGTCTGACTCATGACTTGATGGGTTTGAGTCGAGTCGTGAGTCGGTTAAGCACCTGTCTTGAGTCAAGTCATGAGTCAGTTAAGTGCGAGTCTGAGTCATGAATTAGCTACACATGAGTTGTGAGTCAGTGAAGCGCAAATCTGAGTCGTCATGAGTCATTTATGCGAGTTTGAGTCAAGTTGCGAGGTAGTTAAGCACCTGTCTTGAGTCAGTTACGTTTATGTCCGAGTGGAGTAAGAAGTCAGTTAAACATGAGTCTGAATCAAGTTGAGTAAAGAGTCATCTAAGTTAGAGTCCGAGTTAAATCACAAGCCAGTTAAACTAGAGTCTGAGTTGAGTCAGTAAAGTGTGAGCCCTAATCGAGTAAGCTATATCCTGAGCCATGTCACGAGGCGGTTCAGCTGTCTGAGTCAAGTCACGCATCATTTAAGCGTGAGGCCTGTCGCAAGTGAGCCCAAGTTGATTTACAAAGCAGGTCAACATGTGACAACATGTGAGTCAGTTAAGTGCGAGTCCAAGGTGAGTAAAGAGTCAGTAAAGCTAGAGTCTGAGTCAAGTGACAAGTGAGTTAGGCCAGAGTCGAGTCATGAGTCAGTTAAGTCCAAGTTAGATAAGTGCAAGTCTGAGTTGACTAAAGAGTCAGTTAAGCTAGAGTCTGAGTCAAGTAAAGATTCAGTTAAGCTAGAGTCTGAGCCAAGTAAAGAGTCAGTTAAGCTAGAGTCTGAGTCAAGAGTCAGTTCAGCGCATCTGATTTAAGTCATGAATCGGTTAAGCGTGAGTCCAGTCACTTGAGTCTGAGTCAGTGACTCGAATCCCCATTTCATGTCTAGTTTCATGTCAATTCTGTGTTCACACAATGAAACAATGTCACTGAATTAGAGTAAAAAAGCTTATTTTGTCCACGAAAATACAGATATAATAAAAACATTACTTTCAAATAAAAAAATAAAAAAATCTTGCGAGTCAAATTTGGGAAAATCAGACTAATTAATCACAATTAACTGTACAAACTACTGCTATTAATCATATTAATCAATTAAGTAGAGAAACGAGTCAGTTATGTGCGAGTCCAAGTCGAGTAAACAGTCAGTTAAGCTAGAGTCTGAGAGAAGAGTGAGTTCAGCGCAAGTCTGAGTTTAATCATGAATCAGTAAAGCGCGAGCCAGAGTCAAGCCATGAGTCAGTTAAGCACAAGTCCAATTCAGATAAGTGCGATGGTTAAGCATGAGTCTGAGTTGAGTTGTGAGTCAGTTAAGTGCATGTCCGAGTAGAGGAATGGGTCAGTTAAGCACAAGTCCAAATTCGAGTAGAGTCAGTTAAGCTGGAGTCTGAGTCAAGTCACAAGTCAGTTAAGCGCAAGTTTGAGTCGAGTCATATGTCTGTTAAGCACAAGCCCGAATCGAGTAAAGAGTCAGTTAAGCTAGAGTCTGAGTCAAGCAAACAGTCATTTAAGCTGGAGTCTGAGTCGAGTCATGAATCAGTTAGGCACGAGCCCAAATCAAGTAAGTTACGTTAGAGTCTGAGTCAAGTAAAGAGTCAGTTAAGCTAGAGTGTGAGTCAAGTAAAGCGTCAGTTCAGCGCAAGTCTGAGTCACGTTATGAATCGGTTAAGTGTGAGTCCAGTCGTAAGTGAGCCCAAGAGTGAGTCCACGTCAAGTTACAAAGCAGGTCAACATGTGTCTGAGTCGAGTCATGAGTCAGTTAGGCACAAGTCTGAGTTAGATAAGCGCAAGTCTGAGCTGAGTAAAGAGTCAGTTAAGCTAGAGTCCGCAAGTCTAAGTCAAGTCATGAACTGGTTATGCGTGAGTTCAGTCGCAAGTGAACTGAGTGTGAATCGATGATGAATCTAAATGAAGGCGAGTTACAAAGCAGGTAAACATGTGACTCGAGTCTGAGTCAGTGACTGAATTGGTATCTTATTTTGTCCACCAAAATAAATTATTTGTTCCTTAAGATAAAATTTGAGCAAATCAAACTAATTAATCACAATTAACTGCACAAATTAATGCTATTAATTGTTTGACATTATTCCATAAGTAATATTTAGAGTCCACATATCTGTTTACGAGTTTGAAGGCTGACTTCAGCTTCAGTTAATCAGCTTTGTGAAACGATAGCAGTTTATTAAATGCTTTAGTAGAGAAATGAGTCAGTTATGTGTGAGTCCAAATTCGAGTATAGAGTCAGTTAATCTAGAGTCTGAGTCAAGTCACAAGTCAATTAAGCGTGAGTCCGAGTCGAGTCACGAGTCAGTTAAGCACGAGCCCAAATCGAGTAAAGAGTCAGTTAAGCCAGAGTCTGAGCCAAGTAAAGAGTCAGTTAAGCTAGAGTCTGAGCCAAGTAAGGAGTCAGTTAAGCTAGAGTCTGAGCCGAGTAAAGAGTCAGTTAAGGTAGAGTCTGAGCCGAATAAAGAGTCAGTTAAGCTAGAGTCTGAGCCAAGGAAAGAGTCAAGTAAAGAGTCAGTTAAGTGAACTGAGTGTGAATTGACGATGAATCGAAATGAAGTCGAGTTACAAAGCAGGTCAATGCGTGACTCGAGTCTGAGTGACTCGAATCCTCATTTCATGTTTAGATTCATGTGAAAGAGAGTTACTGAATTAGACTAATAAAGCTTATTTTGTCCGCCAAAATATATTATCTGTTCTTTAAGGTCAAATTTGAGCAAATCAGACTAATTAATCACAATTAACTGGACAAATTAATGCTATTAATTGTTTGACACCATTGCATAAGTAATATTTAGAGTCCACATGTTTGTTTACGAGTTTGAAGGCCGACTTCATGTTAGTCAGCTTCTGAAACGATAGCAGTTTATTGAGGGCTTTATTTTCCCTGAGAAAAGGCTGCGTCTGAGTCACTCTCATTAGAGAGAAAGAAAGGAGCGAGAAAGAAAGAAAGGACATAAAAGAAGACAATGGAAATTAAAACAAAGCTCTGCACACGTCTCTCCGTCCACACGCTAAGTGCGCGTGGGCCGGGTTATGAAGTGAAGATGGTGTATGTGCGGTTAGTGGAGACTAATGAACGCCTCGCTGTTCTTCTGTACCGTCTTATTAAGAAGTATTAACAGCAGCAGGTCCCAGTCGCTGTAGGCAGAGCCACACATGCCTCCTCTCTCTCTCTCTCTGCCTCTTCTGTCTGGTGACTCATCCTCTAGACTCTGCCAGGGAATAATGCTCAGTCCCCCTGTTTATCAGCTAATTGATGTACAATCGCCCTCTTCTTTCCTCCCTCTTTCTACTTTTCATCTCTTCCATCCCTCCATCACTGTCTTCTCCATCTCTTTACTGCATGTCTCCTTCTCTGCCTCACTGACATCACTTTTGTTCTTTAAAGAGGTAATCCACCACTGAGACTACGCTTAGATTTCAAGTGAGCAGTGCACAAGGGGAACAAGGGGTAGTGTTTTAGGGGGTGAACTATGAAACCAAGGGCTTATGTAGCATAAAAGGTAGCCATGTTTGAGGGGGTCTATCTAGGGGACAAGGGACTATGTAGTGTAGAGAGGGGCTGCGCAATGTTGACGAGGGTCTATCTAGGTAACAAACAGCCTATGTAGCGTGTAAAGGGGCTGCACAATTTTAGAGGGGGTCAATCAAGGGAACAAGAGGCTGTGTAGTGTAGAAAGGGGCTGTGCAATGTTACAGTGGGGCTAGTCTAGGGAACAGGGGGCTGTGTAGTGCAGAAAGGGACTGGGCAATGTTAGAGGGGAGCCATTCTAGTGAACAAGGGACTATGTAGTGCAGAAAGGGACTGGGCAATGTTAGAGGGGAGCCATTCTAGGGAACAAGGGATTTTGTAGTGCAGAAAGGGGCTGCACGATGTTAGAAGGGGGCCAGTCTAGGGAACAATGGGCTGTTTAGTGTAGAAAGGGGCTGCGCAATGTTAGAGGGGGCCAGTCTAGGGAACAAGGGGCTATGTAGTGTAGAAAGAAGCTGTCTAATGTTAGGGGGGCCATTCTAGTGAAAAAGGGATTATGTAGTGCAGAAAGGAGCTGCACAATTTTTAGGGGGGGCCATTCTAGAGAACAATGGGCTGTTTAGTGTAGAAAGTGGCTGCGCAATGTTAGGGTGGCCATTCTAGGGAACAAGGGGCTGTGTAGTGTAAAAAGGGGCTGGGCAATGTTAGAGGGGGCCAGTCTAGGGAACAAGGTGCTGTGTAGTGTAGAAAGGGGCTATGCAAATGTTAGAGGGGGTCAATCTAGGGAACAAGCGGCTATGTAGTTTAAAAAAGGGCTGGGCAATATCAATGGGGACTATCTAGGGCTGGGCAGTGTTTGATGGGGTCTATCCTAGGAGCAAGGGGACTGGACACCATTTTGAGGGGACTAGAGAACAAACGGTCTATGTAGTATATAATATAGCTAAGTAATGTTTGAGGGGGCTATTCAGAAGTCTGTCTCTCAAATAAACAGGCTGGGCAATGTTGGAAGGGGTCTATCTAGGGGTAAAAGGGTCTGACTCTATTTGAAAGAGCTGCCTAGAGCACAAGGGGCTTATGTAGTGTACAAGGAAGGTGGGAATGTTTGAGGGGGCTATTGAAGGGTTTCTGTATCGTATAAAGGGGCTGGGCAATGTTGGAAGGGGTCTATCTAGGGGAAAAGGACCCAATGTAGTCTACAAAAGGGTTTGTCGCTATGCGAGAGAGCTACCTATGGCAGAATGGGCATGTGTAGTGTACAAGGCAGCTGGGAAATGTTTGAGAAGACTATGTACTTACAATGTTTGAGGGACTGTCCATGGCACAAGGGGCCTATGTAGTGTACAAGGGAGCTGGGTAATGTTTGAGTGCACTATCTGGGGAACAAGAGGCCTGTGAAGTGAGAAATGAGGCTGAGGTGTACTGTATAGGAGGGCTGGGCACCATTCGAGGGGACTGTCTAGGGTACAAGGAGACCATGTAGAGTCCAAGGGAGGGGGGCAATGTTTGAAGGTTGTGATAGACACCCTCTTAAAGGACCAGGCTTTAGACAAAGCAAACACAAGCTGTGAGTGTGAGTGTGTGTTACCTGGCCTGCCATGAACTGTCCGAATCCTGGGGGAAAGGTCAGGGTGGAGATCAGTAGGGTGACCAAAGCAGGATACAACAAACGCCTGCACACAAAAAAATCATATACAGTACATTTTGCCTCTGTCACACTGAAACCATGTACCTTTTTTTGCACCATTTCATTCATGATAGATCAATAGAAATTAAATAAAATCTTAAAATATTAACATACATTGAAAATTGAAAATATTTATGGAGTGCATATTTATTAAAGGAATGTTTTGGCAAAAAAAAAAAATCAAATTCAAACAATTTTTGCACTCCACCTGGCAGTAGTCAATAAGCCAAGACATGTTTGGTGTTTACATTTAGTTTTCGGTTTAGCACTGGATCTATGTAGTTAACACTAGAAGTCAATAGTCACCCAAATCTTTTCTGTAAATACAGGTCATTTAATGTGGTTTAGGACACAGTATGACTTGCTGTGAGCTATAAAAATAAAAGTCTGCACAACCTTAACAAAGACCTAGATGCATTTTGAGCGTTTGAGAGATGTTTTGAGGATGTATTTACAGAAAAGATTTGGGTGACTCTTGACTTCTATTGTTTGTTAGCAATGCTGGCCTTGTAGCCCCAGTGCTAGACTAATGAAGCAAATTTGGACACTAAAAATTTCTGGGGTCATTTTTAAATTAGTTTTTTCACTGAACCATTCCTTAAATATACATACAAACCACACTCTCTTCTTCCCCTCACTCCCTAAAGGGTGGATTGGGACGCAACCCAGAGTGCACAGCACCGATTTCCTGCCTTCATACTGGCAACTCAGTGAACCACTGCCAAATACACAGAGACACACTGTGTCTCTCTCTCTCTCTCTCTCCTCACACACACACACACACACACACACACACACACACACACACACACGTGCACACACAAATGCCAAGCAGAACAGGATGCTGCACTCATCCCAAACAGAGATTAGTGCACGTGTGTACACATACACACACACACACACACACACACACATATACACACACACACATACAGACTCACTTCTTCATGAGGAACTTGTTGATGGCCTTCTGTTTCCTGATGAACTGGACGATCAGTCGGTTCAGATAGACGAACAGCGCTCCACCAAAACCACTCGCTATCCTGTACAGACATCATGAGAAGAACACTTGTGTAAGAAAAACGTGCTTTGAAGTAAAGTACAGTGGAGGAGGCAGAAAAGGCCTCAAAAATTAAATATACAATACTTTTTTCTGCATTTATAGCGTCTATCTTTTGCATTTATTACAGTTTATGTTCATTTTATGGGATTTGCTTTAAATTTTTCAAAGAAATCTGCAGGGATACTTTTCCACAACTTCAAAGTTCAGTCTTAGAAGTTGCACTTTCTGCTTCTTATGATTCAAGTAATTCGAAACATATTTAAGTGGACTCTGGGGTGGACAGTTCATTGTGTAAATCACGCCGCCACTGGACTCTGGAGCAGTGGAAACGTATTCTGTGGAGTGATGAATCACACTTCTCTATCTGTCAGTCTGATGGACGAGTCTGGGTTTGGCGAATGCCAGGAAAGGGTTACCTGCCTGGCTGCACTGTGCCAGCTGTAAAGTTTGGTGGAGGAGGGATGATGATATGGGGTTGTTTTTCAGGGGTTGGTCTAGAACCCTTAGTTCCAGTGAAGGGAAATCTTAATGCTTCAGCAGAAAAAGACATTCTGGACAATTATATGCTTCCAACTTTCAAAGAACCTTAAAGAACCTTGAAGAACCTTTTCTGTTCCAGCATGACTGAGCCCCAGTGCACAAAGCAGCTCCATAAAGGCCTGACTGGGTGAGTTTGGTGTGGAAGAACTTGACTGGCCCTCACAGAGCCCTGACCTCAACCCCATCAACACCTTTGGGATGAACTAGAACGGAGAGCCAGGCCCTCTCGTCCAACATCAGTGTCTGACCTCACAAATGCTCTTCTGGATGAACGGACAAAAATTCCCACAGACTCTCTCCAACATTTGTAGAAAACTTCCCAGAAGAGTGGAAGTTGTTAGAGCTGCAAAGGGGGGACCAACTTCATATTAATGCCTATGGATTTAGAACGGGATCTCATTAAAAAGCTCCTGTAGGAATAATGTGAAGGTGTCCCAATATTTTTGTCCATATAGTGTATATTGTTGCTGTCCAAAGAAGCGAAAAGCAGGACTTTCATTAGAATCCTTAAGCGAAACTCCCGCCAGAGTTCAGCAGCTTTCGCGGAGTAGCAGTATGCTAATGAACTCATGCATATGTATTATGAATGAGGCAAAACGCTCATGAATAATGAATAGGTAATAAGAAGAAACCTTTATGAAGAGCTCATTAGGGGAAAACAGAACAGAGAAGGATAGAGAGAGAGTGAGTTGGAGAGCGAGCGACAGAGTGTTGGGAATTCAAACACATCCAACATCTGTTGGGTACAGACAGAGCGGATACGGGACGCATTTCGCGCGGCTGTTGAGCACAATTAGCAATTAACGCAGAACAAGAGTGTGTTTACCCACTGCTACAATCAAAACGAGCGGCTGCGGGACGAGAAAACGGCTGCGAAGTGAAGTGTAAGTTGAGTCATGACATTCCAGCTGAAACAAACATCACCGACCAGCATGAATTCCATGGTGGTCTAATCTATGCTGGTCTGAACTGGTTTATGCTGGTCTGGTGCAGGTTTAGCTGGTCACCCATGGTCATGCTGGTGGACCTGCATACCAACATCCAAAACACAGGCTGGCTTTTCCTCAGGAAAATGTTCTCCTGACCCCATCAGACAGAGATGTTTGGTGTCTGAGGTGTTTATTTCTCTACGTACGCTGGGAGCTACGAGGCTAAAGTAGCTAACTGGCATTAAATGATATTAAAAAGGTCAAACTAATTAAAATCAAGCAACATGGCTATCTAACAGCTATCGACTTAGATATCTTTACCTCAGGCTTCTTTTCTCTGGCTGAGAGGGTATAAACCTGTCTCTGGTGTCCATTTTGTGTTAAATACAGACAGAATCTCAGTTTTCTTTCCAATTTTGTTTGATAATTGAGATAAGAGTTTTGCTAATGCTATCTTAGTTGTATGTATTAGCTTACAGATTAGGGTCTGGCTAGCCGTCAGTCCTTAAATGACATTAAAAAAGGCCAAACATGCGTCACAGAGCTAAAGATAGTAGCCGTCATCTTAAACCCTGAATTTTGTCCATTGTTATAGATAACATTAGCATAGATAACGCTAGCATGTTATTCTTTTACAGAAGGTTGTTTTTTGCTAGCTGGTAAATGCAGAAAAAAGGCAAGAGAGCTAACATTACTGCTGGAAGCCAAACACTGCTGTCGTATAACTGTGGTAAGTTTCTTCATACACAGATGAAAATCAGCTGTTTGGCTAAATCTGGTATGTTTATGAAATGATGTGGATTAATGTGTACTGTTTGTGTTTAATAAACAAGCAAAATTAGTAAAGTGACTCATATTTCATCATAATGAAAAGAATGACACACTCACATGACAGAAAGCTACATAGCTGTCTAGCTATCGAGTTAGCTATCTTTACCTCAGGCTTCTTTTCTCTGGCTGAGAGGGTAAAAACCTGTCTCTGGAGTCCATTTTGGGTTAAATACACACGGAATCTTTTTCTTTCCGATTTTGTTTGAGAACTGAGGTAAGAGTTACACTGATACTACTTAGTTGTGTTTTTTTGCCTACAGATTAGTGGCTAGGCTAGTAGTCAGTCATTAAAAGACATTAAAAAAGGCCAAACATGTGTCACAGAGCTGAAAATAGTAGCTGTCACCTTTAACCCTGAATTTGTCCACAGTTATTGATAACGTTAGCATGGATAACGCTAGCATGTTATTCTATTACAGAAGGGTTTTTTGCTAGCTGGTGAAAACAGAAGAAAGGCAAGAGAGCTAACATTACTGCTCGGAAGCCAAACACTGCTGTCGTATAACTGTGGTAAGTTTCTTCATACACAGATGAAAATCAGCCATTTGGCTAAATCTGGTATGTTTATGAAATGATGTGGATTAATATGTACTGTCCATGTTAAAGAAACAAACATAGTAAGTAAAGTAAATCAGCATCATAATGAAAAGAACATCTTACTGAAATGACAGAAATGACTCGACAGTTTAAGGCGGACAGCAAATTAAAATCTAAAGTTAGCAAGCTACATGGCTATCTAACAGCTATCGACTTAGCTATCTTTACCTCAGGCTTCTTTTCTCTGGCTGAGAGGGTAAAAACCTGTCTCTGGTGTCCATTTTGGGTTAAATATAGACAGAATCTCTGTTTTCAGAGCTCAAAATAGCAGCCGTCATATTGAGCCCTGAATTTTGTCCACTGTTGTAGATAACGGCATGTTATACTATTTCATAAGTGAAGAAAATCATGATTATAATGAAGAGAACGGGTTACACAAACAACAGACATGACTTGACAGATGAGGACAACAAGGTAAAGCTAAAGTTAGCAAGCTAGCTATCTAAGTAGCTATAAAGAAGCTTGGCTTCTTTTCTCTGTTTGACAGCAAAAACCTGTCTCTGGTGTAGATTTTGAGCTGAATAAAGACAGAATCCCTGTTTCTTTGTTTTTCTTTTCATTCTCTTTGAGGTAAGAGTTACGCTAATGCTAGCTTAGCTGTCCTGACTAGCCTACAGATCAGTGGCTAGGCTAGTAGTAAGGATTTTAGAATGAAAACGAAGGAAAAAAACACATAAAACCATGAATTCTGTCAAACCGATGAGTCTGAGGGTTACGGTTCTGAACTGAAAAGTGCCACTTCCCCCTGAAAAATAACATATTTAGGCTAAAACAACTCAACGCTGTTTGAGGCAATGATTCAGGCAAGTTAGCACGATGCTAATCGGCAGTTATAAGCATTACTTAGCTACATTAGCCTCGTAGCTCCAGTGTAAAACTGAAGATGCAAACCAATGTCTTGGCTGATCGACTACATTTGGGATAATCAGAATTGTTTACTTAGGTCTTCTTTTAAAGCTTAAAGGGTCACTTACGTCCAGCATGATGACCAATCAGTAAAAGAGTGACCCTCAGTGAACCATTGCAATCCATTTATTATGATCTACGATGAACTGAAGATTAAAAAGGGCAGTAATTTCTAAAAACTCACCCACCTTCTTCAGTTCATAATAAAGCTCAGTCCTCACCGCTAATGTTTGAACAAATGAATTGAGTGAGTCACGTGACCCGCCTCCTGATTAATGTTTGAATTAAATTAACTGAATAATCTGGACAAACTCGGCTCTAATTAACGATATTTCATTTTAACAAACTCTATATTGGGTTCCGGACGTCACGTAGTTTAATTAGGACTGTCAAGTGACGGAAAAATTGACTCATTAATCACTCAGCCTGAACACGGTGACCAAATAAGGCATTTCTCCCTCTGAGCGAAAGGAGGAAAAGTTCCTTCAGAGAAAACAAGCACAGTTTTCACTCGAGTCTCACAACAAAATGACAATTTCTGAGACTCGACAAGGCAGAGTCGAGGCAGCCCCCTCAGGGGCTCATGAATTTAAATATGCAAATCATTTTAGTGCATAAAGAAGCAAAGATAATTAACACACAGCAATGTGTTGACATTGATGAATTTATAAAATACATAACATGAGCTGAAGGGGAGAGGGGGGGCGGGGGGTCTGCGGCAACTGAAAAATACGCACTGCATAATCCAGAGAGAGAGAGAGAGAGAGAGAGAGAGAGAGAGAGAGAGAGAGAGAGAGAGAGAGACAGAGAGAGAGAGAGCGAGAGAGAGGGAGAGAAAGAAAGAGAGTGTGTGAGAGAGAAAAAGAAAGGCAAAAATAGAGAGAGAGAGAGAGAGAGAGAAAGAGAGTGAAAGAGAGGCAAAGATACAGAGAGAGGTAGAGAGAAAGAAAGGCAATGATAGAGAGTGAGAGAGAGAGAGAGAGAGAGAGCGAGAGCAAGAGCGAGAGAGAGAGATAGTGAGAGAGCGAGCGAGAGAGAAAGATACAGAGGGAAAGAGTGTGTGAGAGAGAAAAAGAAAGGCAAAAAAAAAAATATATATATATATATATATATATATATATATATATATACATACATAGAGAGAGAGAGAGAGAGAGAGAGATTTTGGAAGACTAAGTGTTTTTATCAGGATTAAACAGCGCTGATCCTCTAAGGCAGCGTAGGAGGACAACGTCCACTAAAAGAGGGGAACAAGAAAAGTAAAAAGGATTTTAGAAGGATTCTGATGTCTTCAACCTCAAGCTCTGCAATTATCTTCTCCATTTATTAAATCTGCGTATTATACACCATTCAGATCAGACACACTGCGTCTCTCTTCCTGCTTTAATAGACAATAACACTGTACACACTCTGAGCGAAAGGAGGAAAAGTTCCCTCAGAGAAAACAAGCACAGGTTTCACTCGAGTCTCACAATAAAAGGACAATTTCTGGGACTCGACGAGGCAGAGTTGAGGCAGCTCTCTCAAAATGAATTTAAATATGCAAATCATTTCAGTGCATAAAGAAGCTAAGATAATTAACATACACCAACGTCTTGACATTGATGAATTTATATAATACATAACATGAGCTGAATGGGTGGAGCTAAACTGCTGTAGGCTGAATGGGTGGAGCTAAACTGCTGTAGGCTGAATAGGTGGAACTAACCTGCTGTAGGTTGAATGGGTGGAGCTAAACTGCTGTAGGCTGAATGGGTGGAGCTAAACTGCTGCAGGCTGAATGGGTGGAGCTAAACTGCTGTAGGCTGAATGGGTGGGGCTAAACTGCTGTAGGCTGAATGGGTGGAGCTAAACTGCTGCAGGCTGAATGGGTGGAGCTAAACTGCTGTAGCTGAATGGGTGGAGCTAAACTGCTGTAGCTGAATGGTGGAGCTAAACTGCTGTAGCTGAATGGTGGAGCTAAACTGCTGTAGACTGAATGGTGGGCCTAAACTGCTGTAGCTGAATGGTGGAGCTAAACTGCTGTAGCTGAATGGTGGAGCTAAACTGCTGTAGCTGAATGGTGGGGCTAAACTGCTGTAGCTGAATGGTGGAGCTAAACTGCTGTAGCTGAATGGTGGAGCTAAACTGCTGTAGCTGAATGGTGGAGCTAAACTGCTGTAGCTGAATGGTGGAGCTAAACTGCTGTAGCTGAATGGTGGAGCTAACCTGCTGTAGACTGAATGGGCGGAGCTAAACTGCTGAGGCTGAATGGTGGAGCTAACCTCCTGTAGGCTGAATGGTGGAGCTAAACTGCTGTAGGCTGAATGGGTGGAGCTAAAATGCTGTAGGCTGAATGGGTGGAGCTAAAATGCTGCAGGCAGAATGGGCGGAGCTAAACTGCTGTAGGCTGAATGGGTGGAGAACAGTTCACAGTGGTGGTGATAGGAACCAGACATCTAAACAATTTAATGCCTCACAGCTCCCTCACAGAAAGGTATCATGCGAGATGGTGATGAAAACACAGCTTGACTGTTTTACAGTCATTTTGAGAGAAGGTTTTGTATGGAGTTATAAAATAATAAAAACCACAAGCAAAATACTATCAAATTCCAAAACATGTTGCAAATGCAATGATGAGCGTTAATTCAAACTTATTTTTTCAAAAAGATTCCTACTCATTTTCTCTCATTCTGATATAAATTTATTGCTCATTTATTGACTTTTGGCACTTTTTAACAGTGGGCGGGGCTTAGAAGAGGGTGTTCACTTGCACTTTTTACTGGTCATCTGATTTGGAGTGACAGGTCTTATGAACACATAGCCATTCGGCGTGAACTGCCCTCAACATGGTGGAACACCTTGGACTGAGTGCTGCTGTGAGTGCAGCGTTTTACTGGCATATCTGACGTTATGAGCGATGTGTCATATTCTTTTACAATTATTAATGGAACGTGTTTATGGGTCTTGTGTTGACCTGTTTAAAGGGATATAACTTTATTTTTGGCACTGGCGAACATAAACGTAGTTGTTCATGAATTAACAAAGCTGTACCACCTTTTGAGTTTGCAGATGCTAGCGCCAACTGGCCTAGCAGTGTCCTCTAGGGCACATGTGTCAGGCTCCAGTCCTTGTGGGTCAAAACATTGCAGACTTCAGCACAGTGCCTCAATAAGCACACCTGATTCAGCTCATTAACTTATCAGCAAGGCCTTCATTACCTTCAGCGTTAGATGAGGGTAAACGGTAATCTTTGGCCTGGAGGATCCCCTGTTTGACATGCCTGCTTTAGGGCTAACTTGGCAAGTCATATTGGTAATGAAACTAAACTGTTTAAATATCTAAAAGTTAGTTCAGTGTATTAATGTGAAGACAGTGATTTGGAGCAGCACATTCTGTAAACGGGCATGTCGAGGTTCAGGAGGGATTCTGTGGGTAGAAACAAGCAAAGACTGACATAACAGCCTTAATAAGCACCAGAACATAATGGCCAACCATGACATGTCGACTTTGTAGAGATTCAACATGGCCTGTCAGCTTTCTCATGTTAGAAGTAACTCGTAGCTGGCAGTAATCAGTGGCATTTTCCATTCTTTACACTGTGTTTAGCCAGTGCTTTGGTATTTCCCTCGACCCGCAGCACTGCAGATTCAATGATTTCCTGACCCAACACACTGATTCAGCTCATGATGGGCTCGATTATCAGTTTATGAGCTGGATCAGGTGTTACAAGGCAAGGAATAGTCCAAACTATGTGGCGCTGTAGGTGTCCAGAAGCAAATCTTACCTAGTTAGCGCTTTGGCAGACACTGCTAGACTAGTTAGCGCTAGCAGCTACAACCCTGAAAGATGGCACCGCTAAGTTTAGCTATAGTTTGTGTTACATCAATAAAACAAAAAAAAATTGCTTATAATGCTGGATAGGTCAGCGCAATCCTCTCTGGCAGCACTACACACAGTACGAAGTGCTCCGCCATGTCCGAGGCAGATCACGACTCACGAGTGGGTGTGGCTATGTGTTCAAAAGACCTGTCGCTCCAAATCAGCTGACCAATAGAAGGTGCAGGTGAACGCCCTCTTTTAAGACCCACCCCCAATTAAAAAGTGCCAAAAGTCAGAAGCAAAAGAAACATTTTAGAAGCAAAAGAGTGATTCTAGAAGCAAAAAATTTATCAGCAAAATCAAATTAAAGCAAAACCTTGCTAAATTTTATATCAGAATGAGAAAATGAGTAGCAATCTATTTGGAAACAAGTTTGTTTTAACTCTATTTGTATTTGAACATATTTTGGACATTCTGATACTCAATATTTTGCTTGTGGATTTTATTTTATCCAAAATTTGTGGCACAAAATTAACTCCAAAGTTTTGGCCCAAAACTGGAAATCTATGTTTTCTTTGGGTACTATTTTACCTTACAGCACCCTTGTTTATATCAGTGTCACAGTACTAGATAATATTTTAACTGAGTTAATCATTAAAAGAAGACATGCTGAACAAATATATGCACTAGACTTACCCAATTACAGCAAACGCTGGCAGCTCCTGGAGGTCAAAGGGAAAATCGAGCCGGAATCGAGTCTTGAAGAGAGCAGTTATGGTCTCTAGACACACAAACACATACAGCATATTAGTGCCCTCTTACTGAAGAACAACCGCTCACCATTACGACTGTGTATATCGCTGTTGTCGGAAGAAAACCTTGTATCTCCAAAATGTTAACTTTACAGAAGAAACAAAAAACCTACTTTACTTTTAATGTAAGTCAATGGAACTAGACTTTTTTCCCCCAAGTAATTTTGGCCCGTTTCTTTTGGTCCATTCTTCATGAAATTTACAAAGAATGTAAAGGGTAACATGTATTTTCAAATTACATCAAAAACTGAAAAATGGAGATACAAGGTTTTCTTCCGACAGCACTGATATGCTGTACTGTTTATTATTGCTGATTTAAAAATTTGTAGGAAGCTGTAAAAATTAAATTTTAGATGTGTCCACAATGATAAACAGAGCTAAAACGACTGAGACAGTTGTAGAACATCAAGAACATCAAGAAGTTCTAAAAAAATTAATATTTAGAATTAAGTTACAATTTAATTAAAAAGCAGAATGAAGTAATAATAAAAACATCCTGAATTAAAGTTTGATATCGTTAACATCCAGAATGAACTTACAACGAAAATTAAAATCAGTTCTAATATAATTATTGTTCAGATTAAAATTCTAATAAAATAAACATTCGGAATGAAGTTCTGAAAAAAATCAATGGTCAGAATGAAGTTCTAATAAAATTAACGTTCAGAATGAAGTTCTAATAAAATTAACGTTCAGATTAAAAATCGAATAAAATTAACGTTCAGAATAAAGTTCTAATGAAAGTTATGTTCAGAATGAAGTTCTAATAAAATGATTGTTGAGATTACAAATCGAATAAAATAAACATTCAGAATGAAGTTCTGAAAAAAAATCTATGTTCAGAATGAATTTGTAATAAAATTAACGTTCAGAATAAAGTTCTAATAAAAATGAACATTCGGAATAAAGTTCTAATAAAATTAACGTCCAGAATGAAGTTCCAATAAAATTAATATCCAGAACAGAAAATTAGCAATCCTGAATTAGAACATCCAAAGTTATAATAAAATAAACATCCAGAATGAAGCTCTAAAAAATACGAAATGAGTCATAATAATAATAATGTAATACTTAAGTTCTATAAAAACAAACACCTAAGTTATATTAAAGTTAACATCCACAATAAAGTTCTAATAATAATGCAGTGCATTGTGTTAGAGCTATATGAGTGGACAAATTAAGCTTAAACAGAATGTACTTATAACATTCAATAACATTATTTCTTCCTGTGAATCATTATTAATATCATTATTATTATTATTATTATTATTATTATTAATAATAATTATTGTGCTATTGGCCTTCCGTAGTAGTGCAGGCAGAACAGCTGGGCTTCAGCCTGGGTTACTATGGATGGACAGAAGGATCAAACTAGAAAAATGTGTTAAAGCTGTCAAAAACAGAGGCATTAATATTTTGTAGCATTCACTTTGACGGCCCTAAAATAATTAACAGCGCTAGAAACGATTCCACATTCTTGCACCTTCATCTCGGTTCCACACAGCCAGCACTCTGAAGATGAAGGCACTGAAAGTAGCAGCAAAAAAGCCTCTCCAGTAGTTCCTCACAGCGAAGAACGTGGAAGTGACCTCTATACTGAAGAGAACACCTGAAACACACACATACAGTGGACACCATAAATTGAACTATCCATGCTCCGCCCACAAATGCAATGTTCCATAGCAACCGTTGCTGGGGCACTGTTTGAATACTTTTTTTTTTTTCATGCAATCATCAACTCACCACACAGAAGTGTGTCAAATCTATGTTAATTTAGCACAGGTTGCTCAGCTATGTCATGTCAACCGCTACGTAGCGGTTGACAAGTGGTTGCGAAGCGGTTGTTAGGTGGTTGCAAAGTGGTTGTTAGGTGGTTGCTATGGTATATGTAGTGGTTGCCAAGAGGTTGCTTGGTGGTTGCTATGGTGTACGTAGTTGTTGCCAAGCGGTTGCTAAGCAAACACATACAGCATATTAGTATGTGCTATGGTGTACGTAATGGTTGCAAAGCGGTTGTTAGGCGGTCGCTAAGGTGTATGTAGTGGTTGCAAAGTGGTTGCTAGGCAGTTGCTAAGGTGTATGCAGTCGTTGCCAAGCAGTCGATAGGCGGTTGTTATAGTGTACGTAGTGGTTGCCATGCGTTGCTAAGTGGTTGCAAAGTGGTTGTTGCAAAGCGGTTGCTAGGTGGTTGCTATGGTATATGTAGTGGTTGCCAAGAGGTTGCTATGGTGTACATAGTGGTTGCCAAGCGGGTGATAGGCGGTTGCTAGTGGTGTATGTAGTGGTTGCCAAGTGGTTGCTAAGCAGTTGCTACGGTGTACTAAGTGGTTGCCAAGCGGTCATTAGGTGGTTGCTATGGTGTACATAGTGCTTGTCAAGCGGTTACTAGGCGGTTGCTTTGGTGTACGTAGTGGTAGTCAAGTGGTGGCTATGTGGTTGTTATGGTGTACATAGTGGTTGCCAAGCGGTTGCTAGGTTGTTGCCAAGCAATTGTTAGGTGGTTGCTATGGTATATGTAGTGGTTGCCAAGTGGTCGCTAGGCAGTTGTTATAGTGTACGTAGTCATTGTCAAGCGGTTGATAGGTGGGTGCTATGGTGTATGTAGTGGTTGTCAAGCGGTTGCTAGGTGGTTGCTTTGGTGTACGTAGTGGTTGCCAAGCAGTTGCTAGTGGTTGCTATGTGTGTATTGTCAGCGTATGGTGGGTGCTAGTGTACGTTTGCCAAGTGGTTGCTAGACAGTTGCTGTGGTGTATGTAGTGGTTGCCAAGCGCTTGCTAAGCGGTTGCTATGGTGTACGTAGTGGTTGCAAAGCAGTTGTTAGGCGGTTGCTATGGTGTACATAGTGGTTGCCAAGTGGTTGGTGTACGTAGTGGTAATTTAATGGAAAAGCAGTTTCATTTCAAGTGATTTTAGAGCGTTTCTATTGGTCCATTCACAACGTAAAGGACAGCTGGAGTGTTGAAATGAAACAAAACATGGTTTTCGTTGGACAGCGACGATTTTCAGTCTTTAGCCTATGTAATATCTTTAGCCTATGCTAGTGCTAATAGCTAAATGCTAGTGCTAATAGCTAATTTGGGGAATGTGTTAGATTTACTGAGATCAATACTGTTTCAGAAGCATTTTATCTCAGTGCTACATACAATTAATTTGTGCTACAACACTCACAACTTTTTATAGTACCAGTGCTAAATGCTCAAAAAGTTTCTGCACAGCTCTGATTGAGCAGGCATTATAAGGGCGTGTGAGAGTGTGTGAGTGTGTGGTGTGTGTGTGTGTGTGTGTGTGTGTTCACCTCCAATGGGGGCAGCAAAGCAGCAGCCAACACCCACCGCACACGCAGCCGCCAACATCTCTATGTTCCGAGACTCATTCTGTTAAACAAACAGCACACGTGCAGATTAAACATGCACTGTTTACTGTTTATTAATCGCACAAACAAACATGCAAACACAGAAAAACACAATACAGAAACATGCAGGTACAACTCAACTACTCAAAACGCATGCTCACACTCACACACACACACACACACACACACACACACACACACACACACACCTGTGTCTTTAATTAATTCAGGATCCAAAATAAACGTGCAGCGTCTAATTTATTCTTCACATGAGAAACAAAGAGAGACGTAAAGGCAAACGTAATTAAGATGAACAGAAAAACGCTTCCCATGCAAACACAGTTGTGCATCTACTACCCCAGAGAATTCACACACACACACACACACACACACACACACACACACACACACTCCCTTTTTCTGCTTATATATAAGCTCATTTTTCAGCTCTTCTCCAGCTCAGCTAGAAGGGCTTTGTGTGGATTTGATGTTTAAAGGCAGCATCAGCTCTATATAACACACACACACACACACACACACACACACACACACACTCACCAGCCTCTTCATTAAGTCCACCTCCTCGTTTCTACACTCACTTTCCACTTTATCAGCTCTACTGACCATATATGAGCACTTTGTGGTTCTACAGTTACAGACTGTAGTCCATCTGTTTCTCTGATACTTTGTTACCCTGTTCTTCAGTGGTCAGGACCCCCACAGAGCAGGTGGTGGATCATCCTCAGCACTGCAGTGACACTGATGTGGTGGTGGTGTGTTAGTGAGTGTTGCGCTGGTACGAGTGGATCAGACACAGCAGTGCTGCTGGAGTTTTTAAACACTGTGTCCCACTCACTGTCCACTCTATTAGACACTCCTACCTCGTCAGTCCACCTTGTAGATGTAAAGTCAGAGACAGTAGCTCATCAAGCTACACAGTTCGTGGTGGTCAGAGACACTTAGCTCATCAAGCTACGCAGTTCATCCTCTAGTCCTTCATCAGTGGTCACAGGACGTTGTTGGCTGGATATTTTTGTTTAGTGGACTATTCTCAGTCCAGCAGCGACACTGAGGTGTTTAAAAACTCCAGCAGCACTGCTGTGTCTGATCCACTCAGACCAGCGCAACACACACTAACACACCACCACCACGTCAGGGTCACTGCAGTGCTGTGAATGATCCATCATTGTTATTATTGTTATTATTATTATTATTATTATTATTATTATTATTATTATCTCATCTCGTGTAGAAGAACACAGGTTGATTACATAATAAATAAATGATTTAAAAATCTAAATAATAATAAAATAAATGGAAGCAGTAAAATAAGCCATAGAGAGGTGAGAATATACTGAAATGAGGGCTTATTAATGAAGTTTCTCTTAATTTTTAAATAAAATAAAAAATGTTTTAAAAATAATAAAAAAAAAAATATGAAGCAAGTAAGAAATCCAATGGTGACAGCAGTAAAAAATGGGTTGAGGACCACTTAAGATAAATATTTTGACATTTATTAAAATAAAATAAAATAAAATAAATACATAAATAAGTAGAGAAATGAGTGAAAAAAATAATAATACATGAATAAATAGAGAAATGAGTAAATAAATAAAATTACAAATAACACATGAATAAATAAAGTAGAGACATTAGTAAACAAATAAAATAAATAAATAAACTTATACGTGAATAAATAAGTTGAGAAATTAGTCAATAAATAAACTGAAATAAAATAAAATAAATAATACATGTATAAATAAGTAGAGAAATAAGTAAATAAATAAAATAACAAAAAAAAACATAAGTAGAGAAATTAGAAAATAAATAAAATAATGCATTAATGAGTAAAGAAATAAGTAAATAAATATAATTAAATAACATTACAGGATAGACAAATAAATAAATAAATAAATACATACATACATAAAATAAAATAAAATAAATATATTACATTTAATAAAATGAGGCATCCCCCAACTACTGAAGGCAGCCTACATATTAAAATATCTGCTTCAAAAAAATTATATAATCTTTTAATATTACTTATTAAACTGCTCAAGAAATAAATGCTTGAAACAAGCTAATATGAAACTGTCAATGGAATAAGACAAGTTTGCTAGATGAAATGACTTAAAACAAGTAAAGCTAATCTAAACAGGTTGCATAAAATTCCCACAATACACTGGCAAAAATATACAGTGTAGGCAAAAAACGTACTGGCAAGAACGTTTCTGCCTTCTCCTGTAACGTTGCCGTTCTGGAGGTACTGGAGGACGTGGAAGGATCACGCAGAAAGTGGTAGAGATATTATATGTGATATTACATATTCCATTTGATTTACAGCCGGTTATGCATCAACTCTGCTTTTCAAAAGCAGGCCTACATTTCGATTAGGGACCTAAAAGACGTGAACGGCTTCCTTTAAGAACGTCAGCAGAAACAGCAGTTAGACGGAGGCCTGTTTATAATCAGAATAACTCTAAACTCCCGGGACCGGATACACATGTGGGAGACGATAATATATGCGCAAAACGGGCACATGAATAACTGTTGTCGTGAAATATGCTGGGGAAACTCAAGCTGAACAGGTGGCTTCTCATGAGGATATTTTGGAGGAGACAGGTGGAGACAGCTAGGAGGCGGATACGGGCTTATTTCCCATACGTTACCAAGAGGATACAGCGACGGAAGAAACAGAAGTGCACTTTTCAGCACACGCCGAACACGAGCCCATTCACATTTCGGGAAAAAAAGACTTACTCAACCCTTTTTCCTGGCCTAACAGGCAAATTCTTTTGATCACTGAAGTGGGAATAAGCCTTGAATTTCTTCGGCTGGGATAACAGACTACTTTGCTTCAGAGTGCTTAATGAGCAGACTTTGGTATTAACAGAATACATGAAGCTGCATTACATAACATAAAAAAGTAACTGTAATCTGTAGTACATCAGATTAAGGCTGTCGAAATCAAATTTGACATGCGACTATTTGTCGAATTCAAAGAAAAAATGTACACTGGAATGCAGTAAACGTCCATTAGACTGACTAAAGCCTCGGCTGCATCACCCAAAGTGTCGGTAACACTTTACTTGAAGGGTGTCTACATAACACATTAATAAACATCTTATGTAAACATCTTAAGTAAACATTGAGCGTACTTGCCCAGAGCGGTGGGCAGCCCTATCCACAGCGCCCAGGGAGCAGTTGGGGGTTAGGTGCCTTGCTCAAGGGCACTTTGGTCATGTGCCGTCAGGTTAGGGGATCAAACCAATGACCTTCCGGTCACAAGGCTGGTTCTCCAACCTCCAGCCCACGACTGCCCCCTAAAAAGTTTAAACACCAGGCGCCGCTGGGATACGAACCCAGGATCTCGGCCACGGCCGAGATGTTGACGTGAATGTTTAAGTCAACATTTATAAAGCGTACGTTTCACATGATATTAATACGAACTGTCATTTTACTGAGATACATTTTTCAAATTTAAAATAGTTATTTTTCATTCTGAAAAACTAGACAATTTTCGGTAAAACATCTCTTTTCTAGACAGCCAAAATAATACTTCTGGTCATTAAGTGTTTTGACACTCAGGCACGTCACCTATACTTTCCATTTCTTTTAAATTATCTGTTTTTTCTCAAGGATTTGTTGCTTTGCATGTCACTTTACTGCATGGACAGTACATTGCTCATAAATATGCTTAGGAACAATGATTTGGCTGAATCTTAGTATGGTGGTGTGCCTAAGTATCAAAGCACTTAATGACCAGAGGTCATTTTTATTTTGGCTGTCCAGAAATGAGGCATTTTCCTGAAAATAATATAGTTTTTCAAAGTAAGGTAAAAGTGAGGACTTTTATATTGAAAAAGTCTCTCAATAAAATGACAGTATAGTAGTCCTTATAAATATCACATAAAACGTATGCTTTATGAATGCTGATTTGAACATTAATGAACATGTTATGAAGCATTTATGTAAGATGTTATAACTGTTATGTAGTCACCTGTCAAGTAGTGCTACCAAGTGTTCCAGGTGGTTGCTAACATCACAAAAGATAAAGCTAAACGGAGGGAATTTATTTTGGCCTTAATTAGCATTGTTTGGGGATATTTGACACTCTGAACAAGGCAATTCGTTTATGTCATAAACATAACAGTAATAGGCAAGACAAGACCCCCAGTCCAAGAATCACTGGTTTAAAACACCACGTGCTTTTGGGGTCACTTGATAATTTATGATGAGTGCCCCCTGGTGGATTTCGGAGACTGATTGGAAATCAGATTTGAGGCCCTCAGTTTCTTTGCAAAATAATATATGAATTTTAGAAAACTAATGCCCCTAAAATCAGAACATATTTAAATATTTAAGGCAAAAATTGGATTTCTGATTCCATCCCTAAATCAGATCACAAACATACTACAGAAATAAAATAGAAGCCCTAATGTACAACATTTTGCGTTGTACATTTTCAGGCAAAAATTCAATGCATTCTGCCCAGATGTTGTGCACGATGCAGGTGCACAAGCCTAAATGAATGTTTTATTTTTTGCATCAGTTTATATCATTGCTGTCCAAAAAAAGTTAGTGGGCGGGGCTACACACAGTTTGCTTAATAGGCAGTAAACTTAGTAAATCGAGTGTTGAAGGCACATTGTGGTGCTTATTGTGGTCACATCTAGGCACAGTTTGCACTGCACTTGGAACTTCTGGCCCAGAGTGATGACCAGCAGGATCACATTAAGGCCATGCTTGCACACCAGATGCGACTTTTCACATGTCAAAAATCCAACATTATCTTACTTGCCTCTTTGTTCAAGACTTTCACTGGAGACTCACTCCACCACTCCCTATTGTCTCTGTGGTCAGCAACACACAGGATTACCTGACAGTTGTCTTAGCAACTTGTAACAAACGTCAAAAGGTTTAGTTTTGTCCTCTGCTTCATCACCTTTGGTGTGCATTTCCAAAAGCAGCACAAACTGTCCCGCGGACATCCTCGACAAAAGCACTTTTCTTCTTCTCTGTGCTGCTTGCACTTTTCCGAAAAAAGAAAGTAGGCAATGGTAACCCCTGCCTTATTTACGAGGAGAAAATTCTTTGTCACTTGAAGTTATTCCGTTTGTTAGGGTTTTATTCCTCTTCACACAGCATCAGGTAATTATATGCCGATGAGCCGTCATATTATGACCACCTCCCTAATATACTGTTGGTCCTCCGTGGGCTGGCAAAACAGCTTCAACCTGTCAAGGCAAGGACTCTACAAGACCTCTGAAGGCACCCTGTGGTATTTGGCACTAAGACGTTTGCAGCAGATCCTGTGAGTTGTAAGGCAGAGCCATCACAGATTGGACTTGTTCCGGAACATCGCAGAGATGTTCGACTGGATTGAGATCTGGGGATCTTGGAAGCCAGAGCAACACTTTGATATCTTTGTCATGTTCCTCAAAGTATTCCGGAAAATTTGTGCAGTGGGACTGGGTGTAGTACCCTGCAGAAAGAGGCCACTGTCATCAGAAATTTCCTCTGCAATGAGGGGGTACCTGGTCCAAAATGATGTTAACATGGTAATGTGCCATAACTTCGCACACAAACCCGGCTGTCCATGGGATGGAAAAGAAAATGGGACTCATCAGACTAGGCTATCTTCTTTCATTGCTCCAGAATCCAGTTCCGATGCTCGGATGCCCGTTGTTTCGACAGTGGGAAGAATTAGCAAGGGTACTCTGACCGGTCTGCGACTACGCAGTTCCAAATGCAGCAATTCACTGTGTGTTGTGACACATTCCTCCCATAACCATCATTGGAAATTTCGGTGACTTGTACCACAGTAGCTCTTCCCTCGTTTGAAACCAGATGAGAAAGACTTTGTTTCCTTTGTGCATCAATGGGCCATGGTTGCTCAACACCCTGTCAGGGGTGGTGTGTCCCTCTTTGGACCACTGTCAGTAGGTACTCACCAATGCTGACCGGGACAAGGCTTGTCGTTTTGAGATCATCTGGCCATAATGATTTGGCTGTTTAAAAGTCATACAGGTCGTCACGCCTTTTTGCTTCAACCACATCCAACACCTTGAATACAAGAACCAACTGTTCGCTTACCGTCTAATACATCCCAGGCTTCAACAGGTGCCACTGTTTATGAACTAATCAACGTTTTTCGCTTCATCTGGGAGTCATAATGAGTCATACTGCTTCGGCTCATCAGTGTAGGTCACAGATAATAAATCATAAATCAGTTTGGTTCATAAAGCAATAGAGTTTTCTTGATTGACTCGACTGATTCAAATTAGATGGTGGCAGCAAAATTCACAAACAATTCCTAGCGCAATTCTGAAGGTCAGTGGAAACCAAGCAATTTGTAATCTGAACCAGAACATTCAAAGTAACTCTCAAGGGTTTTAATGAAGTGCCTTATGGAAAAATGAGCTTTCCTAGAGCTGCTGGCCACACCACCTTACCTCTATGCCAATCAGGTTAGGATCCTTAGAGAGCAGAGAATTAGGAAAGAGAAAGAGTGATGAGTACACACACACACACACACACACACACATATACACACACACACACACACATATACACACACACACACACACACACACACACACACATATACACACACACACACACACACACACACACATACAGCAGACAGGTTTCCATCTTAAGCATTTTAAGCAAAAAACCTTTCAAACATTTTAAATGTTGGTAAGGAAATTGCAATTATTGTTAATAATTTACAAATACAGACAAAATTTACTTCATTTGACACTTTAAAGGGCTGCATGATAAACAGTACTTATGTCGTAATTGTGATACAATTTTCCAAGCTAATCATATCGTTAAGGACTGTGATAACAGAACGCATCTACTTCTATTACATGCAAAGCACCAGAGTGACATAATTAAACTGGAGGAAATGTAGCGTCAGGAATTGCACCTAATATCTGAGCAGGGATGTCACCTCCTATGCAGGGAGTCAAACCCTGCAGTTGTAGTGACTTAAAGACCCTCCCACCTCATTAAAAAGACTGATTTTTAATTGGTCAACTCCACTTGGATAGCAAGATCTAACAGTAATCATTGAACCCTTTTCACATTTCCGGGTTCTCACTTCCCTCAGCTTCTGTTAGTAGGTAACTTAATTTCTGGTCGAACCAAAACAAATGGCACTGTCCAGCTTTAAGGTGTTTTACTGTATTCCTCAGTGCCACAACTCCAAACATAACAGGCAAACCTGGGATTTCGTACATTTCTGACCAAGCACGTGGATCCAATACGAAGGATAGAGGGGCCTAATTCTACAGTAAAAGCAGCCGTGACTTTGCTGAGAGCGATAAGACTCCTTCGGGTTGATTCAGGATCAGAGGTGTTGCTGTACCCTGCTGTTTGGAGTAACTTTCAAAAGCCCAACCTTTGAGAATTTACACGACTGCTACTGAATAGTGATGGACAAACTGGTGTTGTGCCAAATTACTCCACGGCAGAATCTGACTCCCCTCCGCCTCCTCGTCACCGCCCCCTGCCCCCCAGCTTGGCTGCAAGGATCGAATGTGAGGCATAATCTATCGGCCTTACTATGGAACAAGAGGAGGGGCCCGGGAGGCGATGTTGGAGACTCGTGCAGTGCCTTCATGCCTCTCGTGGCTGTCGTCTTCCTCCCACTGTCGCTTGCGGCCCTTGGCGTGTGCAGACCTGCCTTCCCGCCGGCTGTCATCGGGGCCCGTAGTCGACTAAAATCGCAAATTAGTTACCAACGAATTGCTGATTAGTTGGTGACGTTGTCGCGTGACGTTTTTGGCGCTGACTGCTTTCGCTTACTGGAGTGAAGTGAACAACAGCACAATGGCAACACCTTCACTACCAAAAACTTCCAAAATGTGGCAGCATTTCACTCTTAACTCGGCCAAAAAGGTTGTGCACTGCGAAGCTGTTTGCGAAGCCGACCTTGGCTGGCATGCCAGCGCAGCAGTTACGCTGGAGCACCTGAAGAGGAGGCACGTTGGCTCTCTGGACGATGAAGACTAGTCTCAGTAAGTTAGTTTGCTAGTTAGCTAGCCAGTCAGCAAGGGACAACTGCTGTAGTTCTGTACTATTTTACTGCCACTTCCTTGATTTTAAACTTTGACAAAAAAATGGATATCAAAACTTCTATCTTCACTGTTTTCACTGTTAGTTAAGACCAAAACAACTTCGAACTAGATTTAAAAGCTGACAGTGAAATAAGATCCATTGAGTAACTGTGCGATTCATAATCTGAATAGTTGATTAGTCGCTTTGGTAACCGACAGATTATTCGACTATGAAAACAGTTGTTAGTCGCAGCCCTAATGTGTATGTCGCAAATGAGGCTGAATCTATTATGGTCCAATTTACTAAAATACACTAACGGAGGATGTGCCAGAGACGCAGTACTAGGCCAGCGTCCAAGCCTCATGGGCCAGGGGAAGCAGCATTAGCCCACGCAGCTGATACCAAACCGCAAGCACCAGGCCGAGAGTCCCACTGCAATACCACCAGGCCAAACACGAGGCATGGGTACGGAGATGGAAACGAGCTGCTGGCAGCAAAACTCACAAACAATTCTTAAGGCGTTCTTATATTTATCAACTGTGAAATTCAAGTAAAGTGAATGGAAGCCTTGAGAGCATATACATAAACATACACCGTACACACAGACATACACACCATATACATAAACATATATACACCATAAACATAAACACACATACACCACACACACAAACACACACTCAGGCGCACTCGAGAAAAAGCCGAGAGAAGCAGAGAAAAGGCGACTCCGCAACGCTGCAGTGACTAAATCAGCATTCCACTCCACACAGCAAACCAACGAAAAAATAAATAATAAAAAAAGTGTGGGGGTGAGAGAGAGAGAGAGAGAGAGAGAGAGAGAGAGAGAGAGAGAGAGAGAGAATACAGTAAGAACACGAGTCTCAAAAAGAGAGATGGAGAACTGAGTCACAGAATGAGAAGCATGAGGAGAAAGAAAAGAGAGAAAGGACAGAGTGAAGAAAGAAAAGAGAAGCTGAGAGAGGAAGAGAGTGCAAAAGAGTGAGAAAAGAAAGAAAACAGAGAAGGAAGAGAGGGAGAAAGAAGGAAGAAAAAAAAGAGGCAAGAAAAGAGAGAAAGATTGAGAGAAGAAAGAAAAGAGAAAAAAGGGGAGGGAGAGAGAGAGAGAGAGAGAGAGAGAGAGAGAGAGAGAGAGAGAGAGAAGACACAAAGAATGGAGTGAAGAAAGAAAAGAGAAACAAAGAAAAAAGAGACAGGAAGAGAGACTGAAAGAGTGAGAAAAAGAAAACAGAAGGAAGAGAGAGGCAAAAAAGGAGAGAGAGAATGAGAGAAGTAACATGAAGAGAAAAGAGAGAGTAATGAAAAGAGAAACAGAGGAAAGAAATGACAGAAAGAGAGATAAAGAGAAGGAGAAAAGAAATGAGAGAGAGAGAGAGGGAACGTAGGCACTGTTCTCGTTCTCTTCGCTCCGTCTCTCTCTGTGGTCACTGCACTCGTTTCTGCTGATTCTAGTACGGTTCTCTGGATTTTCCACACAAACTCAGGAAACATCTCACATCAGTACACAGACAGATCTTCGACCACCACCTCTGACCAACACAGCCTCCGCTTCACTTACTGATCATCATCCTCGTTACGTTTACAAACACAGTCAGATTTTTACTTTTCTGTAAACACAGATTAAATAAATTAAATAAAAAGTGTTTAATTACCTCGTAAATTCCCCCGAAGAGAGACATAAACTTACTCAGCAGGGCAGCACACAGACTCGCGATGTGTACAAACGGACCCTGGAGACAAAACACAAACACATTCACCACTTAATAACGTAATTCATACGCTTAACGTTTCAGTGTTTCTAATAAAGTGGCCATATAGTGGAAGCACAAGGTAGGTGTTTCTAATAAAGTGGCCTATTAATGGAAGTACAAGGTGGGTGTTTCTAATAAAGTGGCCAGTGAGTGAAAGCACAAGGTGGGTGTTTCCAATAAAGTGGCCAATTAATGGAAGTACAAGGTGGGTGTTTCTAATAAAGTGGCCAGTGAGTGAAAGCACAAGGCAGGTGTTTCTAATAAAGTGTCCAGTGAGTGAAAGCACAAGGCAGGTGTTTCTAATAAAGTGGCCAGTGGGTGGAAGCACAAGGTGGGTGTTTCTAATAAAGTGGCCAGTGGGTAGAAGCACAAGGTGGGTGTTTCTAATAAAGTGGCCAGTGAGGAGAAGTAACTAATATAGCATGTGTTAAAATATACAAATATGGATTAAATACAAATATCATTATTAGAACACATATGTATTCCTCTAACCATAATGAAATAAAAAACATTCCTACTGACGGAAAAGGAAGCAGGCAGAAATGTATTATTGATTACAGTGATACATTTACTGAGAAGGAAAAAAAAACATTTTCACTTTGATATATTTCTGATAGATGCCTGAAGCAGTGGGGAGAAAGAGACGCTTCACAGCCTTCTTTAATGTCTCTCCATCTCTGAGCGAGCGAGAGTGTGTATGTGTGTGTGTGAGAGAGAACCTCATGCATAAATGCAGTATGTTGTACAGTATAAGGGGGGGGGTGAAATCATACATAAATTTAGTGTGCTGGTAAAAGGTTCAGTGCAATGCAACTGTGTGTGTGAGTTGAAGCACAAGGTAGGTGTTTCTAATAAAGTGGCCAGTGAGTGGAAGCACAAGGTAGGTGTTTCTAATAAAGTGGCCAGTGAGTGGAAGCACAAGGTAGGTGTTTCTAATAAAGTGGCCACTAAGTCAAAGCACAAGGTAGGTGTTTCTAATAAAGTGGCCAGTGAGTGGAAGCACAAGGTAGGTGTTTCTAATAAAGTGGCCAGTGAGTGGAAGCACAAGGTAGGTGTTTCTAATAAAGTGGCCAGTGAGTGGATGCACAAGGTAGGTGTTTCTAATAAAGTGGCCAGTGAGTGGATGCACAAGGTAGGTGTTTCTAATAAAGTGGCCAGTGAGTGGAAGCACAAGGTAGGTGTTCCGAATAAAGTGGCCAGTGAGTGGAAACACAAGGTAGGTGTTTCTAATAAAGTGGCCAGTGAGTGGATGCACAGGGTAGGTGTTTCTAATAAAGTGGCCAGTGAGTGGATGCACAAGGTAGGTGTTTCTAATAAAGTGGCCATTGAGTGGAAGCACAAGGTAGGTGTTTCTAATAAAGTGGCCAGTGAGTGGATGCACAAGGTAGGTGTTTCTAATAAAGTGGTCATTGAGTGGAAGCACAAGGTAGGTGTTTCTAATAAAGTGGCCATTGAGTGGAAGCACAAGGTAGGTGTTTCTAATAAAGTGGCCAGTGAGTGGAAGCACAAGGTAGGTGTTTCTAATAAAGTGGCCAGTGAGTGGAAGCACAAGGTAGGTGTTTCTAATAAAGTGGCCAGTGAGTGGAAGTACAAGTGTACAGCACAGTGGTTGTGTGTGTGTGTGTGTGTGTGTGTGTGTGTGGATTAGTGTGCTGCACAGTATAAAGTTCAGTAACGCTGCTTTGGTGTGTGTTATTTAGAGATCTGCATAGGTTTATTATTAGTGAATAGTTATCACAATATTGGCCTTTGCAATAATGATATTACAGAAGACTGTAATATTTAAATGAGCCCTCTTGCCCATCGTGCTGTTTACAGTGTACTGTGATGATACTATAAATAAAGAATTTCCACTAAACCCACTAACACCATGACAGACCCTGGCTTTTGGACTACACGCTGTTAACAATGTGGGTGGTCCTTTTCTTTGGCCCGAAGAACACAACGTCCGATATTTTCATAAACAACCGGAAAGGTTGACTCGTTAGACTGCAAAACACGTTTCCACCGCGCATCAGTCCATTTCAGTTAAGCCCAGAGAAGTCGGCGGCATTTCTGGATGCTGTTAATATGTGGCTTCAGCTGTGCATAGTACAGTCTTAACTTGCATTGTGGATGCAGCGACGAACAGCGTTTACTGACAGCGATTTGTCAAAGTATTCCTTTTATACCCAAGCGTGATCACATCACTTCTTTTAATATGTGTCATCAGCAACATGAGTCGAACTGCAGATATTGTTTTTCAGAACCATAACACCACTAATTCAAGTACTTTGCTCATACTGTACACAATATGTGTGTGTTTGTGTATATATGTGTGTATGTGTGTATGTATGTATGTATGTATGTATGTGTGTGTGTGTGTGTGTGTGTGTGTGTGTACCTCTTTGCCTAAAGGCATCCCGCTTCCCAAGGCACAGGTGAGGCCAATGACTTTGGCCACAAAGGTTTTTAATGTGAGATACTCCTTCAATACGACTCCTCTCAGAATAGTCTTCATCTCTGGAATACCAGAACCTGAGAGAGAGAGAGAGAGAGAGAGAGAGAGAGAGAGAGAGAGAGAGAGAGAGAGAGAGAGGGGTCATGACTATAGGCTTGCTACGCATTTCAAATTTATTATATTAAGTATAATATAATATAAATATATTATTTAATATATTTATTTAATTATCCTGATTCTCATAATTTCATTATCGTTATTATTTCATCATCATTATCACCGTCATTAACTCTATAACTGCTATTAGTTCCGCAGAGTATGTTCAGCTTGAGAGAGAGAGAGAGAGAGAGAGAGAGAGAGAGAGAGAGAGTGAGTTTAGAAAGAGTAAGAGACTTGATTAGAGACTAAGTTAAGAGAGAGAGAGAGAAAAGAAAGGGAAAGAAACTGAGACCCAGAGTGTTAGAGATAGACAGCGAGAAAGAGACAGAGACAGGAACAGAGAGAGAGACAGACAGCTCAAGACATAGCGGTAGAAAGACGGAGAGAGAGAGAGAGAGAGAGAGAGAGAGAGAGAGAGAGAGAGAGAGAGAGAGACGGTTAGAAAGAGTAATAGAGTCGATCAGAGACAGAGTTAGAGCGAAAGAGAGAAAGTCAAAAGAGATAAAGGTAGAGAATTAGAAAGAAGAATTAGAGAGAGAGAGAGAAAGATAAATAGAGAAAAAGAAAGAAGAGCGAGAGAAAGAGAGGAAGAGAGAAAGAGAGGAAGACAGGGAGAGAGAGGGAGAAAAAAACAGAAAAGAGAAAGAGGGGGAGAAAGAAAAAGGAGAGAGACAGGAGAGAGAGAAAGAGAAAAAGAGAGAAAGGGAGGGAGAGGGGGAGAGAGGGAGAAAGAAAAATAGAGAAACAGATAAAGGAGAGACAGTGAGATAGAGGGGGAGGCGAGAGAGGGAGAAAGTAAAAAAGAGACAGGAGAGAGAGAGAAATGGAAAAGAGAAACAGAGAAAGAGAGAGAGACAGAGAGAGAGAGTGAGAGAGAGAGAGAGAGAGGGGCAGAGAGAGCTGTAACAGCTACACTGTGTGAGTAACGTATGAGTCTTTATGTGACTGCAGATGAATCAGAGCCCACTTTTAAGCGAGAAGCTCAGTTTACAGTATAAAGAGTTATTCTGGTCTGTTTCACTCTGAGCTGTTCTTCACTCAGGTCTCAATATTGTGTCATCAGGCCCTTCACGGCTCTGACATCCCGTCCCCTATCATTACATCATCTGATCCTGCTTTGATGACGAGCCCAGATTTAAGGCATAAATGAGGGAGGAAACACCCCTAGTGGTGGAGCGGTGGTGTTACACTCAGAGCTCAAAATTAGTGTCCCAGGCAGCAGTTATGCCCTGAAAAAACCTTATAAGCAAAAAATATCTGCTTTATAGTCATATATTTATACTACTTGTTTGCAGCAACAGACAACAGACAGTAAACCTAATAAATTCAGTTATTATTATATTTTTATAGTTTCAAACAACCTTTATCGCCTGTTTGAGCACTGAACAGACAGACCTGTATATCAGTCATGAGACATGACTACGGCTGAAAGAACAATAGGCTCTTATTTTTGTAGCATTTTTGCAGATTTCGAGTCAGGCTGTTGACGGGAATATGACAAAAGCTACAGTGAGAAACATCAGTAAGTGACGCATGTTATGATTCAGAGTGATTCGTTATTCACTCTTTGAAATAAACTCCTCACTCTCAATCTTTCAAACACCAATAAAGAAACACAGTAAATGCTACACCAGTGTTCAACACTGAAATGGCAACAACAACAAGAGTCCTCAGCAAAACACAGCAGTGTGTATTAGTGTTAGTTTTGTGGCCAGTACTGATTTTAAGGGGATAAAGACTCTGATAACCTACAGGCTTGTAACTCTCTCAGAACTGTCTCATTACAATCTGATCTGCTCCTTTGACAATAAACTGGACTGTGACCTCAGGCTGCAACTCACTACACGAGAGGTGAGGGAATCAGTGTGTTTTGTACCTTTTGGACATCACATTATCTTTACTAGAACTCAAGCACAACACTACAGTTGATAATAATCCAATAACTGCAGAAAATCAGGTTTTGTCAGTAATCTGACCAACGTGTTTACATGCTCTTGAGTAATCAGATAATGGGGAAACTCTGGGTCTACATGAGTCAGGCAGTAATCAGATTTCTGCTTCACAACCAGCCAATAAACTCACAGAAAACGACGTGACGTAACGTAAAACTCGAACTTCAAGCTGCAGCTTTTTTTAAAAAACATGGCGCCGCTTTCCCTGAAAAGTATGAACATACATCATCTGGAAGATGAAGAATATTTAAATCCTTTATTTATTCAAGTGTCGCTCCAAAAGTGTTTTGCTGTGTCTCGCGGCAACGCTGCTCACTTAATACTGGCAATGCCGTCTATTTCGCTCAGACTGTATGAAATATGAAAGAAATCAGAGTAAGCGTTCACATGTGCTGAGAAATCAGATTTCTTCGAATTCAGAGTGTACTATAAACATGACCATTTGAATAATCAGACTGTAGAAATTCAATTCTGATCAGATTATTGAGTACATGTAAACACACTCAGTTTAAGGATTGTTTACCGATTATGCATATGGTACATTTTTCATAAACAAATTTACATAGGATTCTAATTTACTCATCCTGAATTCTCAGGTTTCAAGTTTTCATCAGCTGGACATTGGCGAGCTGTATATAAATATGAAGAAATGTTAGATGTGTCCAGGACGATGACCAAAGCTGAAGAAGACTCTAAAATGACTGAGAAAACTGTAGAAGTTACAGTAGAATTAATATCCAGAATTCATTTGACTGGGCTTATTCAAGTTTTGTGTACGACTGTAGATGCTCAACAAACTTTCTGGTTGCTCACAAACCAGCTAGGATAAAAGAGGACTTTGAGGTCCCCCAGAAAGGTCTAGGGTTCCAAAAATAACCACCAAGTTTTTCTAGAACCCCTTAAAGGTGCTTAATTGCATCACACTACCTGCATTTGCTTGCATACCAGTATAATGGAAATGACTAATAACAGCACTTCATGGTGCAGGTTATGCCATGATACTGACTGACCAGAAGTTGGGCCTTCCATATACAGCTGCGTTTACACTACAACCACTTGACTCATCTCCGTTTAACTAATTATGTTTTAACACCAATTGGCTGCACCAGTGACGATTTCGGAGAGTAATACTAAAAAGAGTGAACACTTTGCCATCAGCTACTTTGTGTTTTCTGTTTATAACTGAAATCACTCTGAACAGATCTGGTGATTTAACTGAATTGTAATTCAATACGTTTAACACACTACACACATACAGTGACGTCCTTGCTGAACAAATGGTTTATCACAACTGCCTAGAAAAGCATGAATCCATTCTAGCTAATTAGGGTTACATAAAATCCATTACAAATATGCTTTTAAGCATTGTTTAACCTCTCTACACCAATGCCAGGCCTAGACAGCGGCCAATACGTGGAACAATGTGTTCCCATGCTGAAACCCTCTTCAAAGAGCCGGCAGACAGCTGCCATTGTGATGCTGTTGCCCACTTTACCGCCTTTTCATCCATTGTTCAGTAACTACAACTACCAAAATTGAATTGCATGAAGTTCAGGCTTTTAAAAAGCCACAACTGAAGAGGTTCTAATTGATTATGGAGTAGTGAGTACAGAGCTGTCGCCATGCTGGATGCATTTTCTTTTCTTTTGCAAATTGTCATTAACATTTAGGTGCTAACTGATCTATACATGCTCCACCCACAAATGTGTTGGCAGGTTGGATGAGCATTATGGTATGAAAAAATTTTGCAGTCGTCACTGAGTGTGTTTACATGCACTCACTAATCCAATCATAATCAGATTTCTGCAGTTATCTGATTATTCAAGTGGTCATGTAAACAGCACAGTAAGGTCTAGAAGTCCAATTGAGAAATCCGATGAAGAGAGCTGGATTTTAGCTCAGTAATCAGATTTCTGAGTGCATATGAACTCTTACTCTGATTTCTTTCGTTTCTCTTAGCGCATGTGCGGAACAGACTGGAAATAAGCGAGCAGCGTTCCCACGAGACGCAGCAAAACACTTTTGGAGTGATGTTGAAACCAAATACATTCTTGACGAAATGAGGGATTTAAATATTCTGCATCTTCTAGATGATGTATGTTCATATTTTCTGGTAAAGTGGGTCGATGTTTTAAAAAAAAGCCACAGCATGAAGTTTGAGTTTCATGTTACGTTAAAGTCACGTCTTCTTCTGTGAGTTTATTGGCTGGTTCCAAAGCGTGGACAACTGAAAGGTCAGGAAAGGGCAAAAAAAATAACTGCGCGGCTTGTATTATTGTTAACTGTCTGAAAACATTTGTATTTCCTTTTTATTGTTATGTCAATTAATTTTTCCACTGATTTTTCCGACAGCATGCCATCACAGGCCCACTACCGACCACTGGCCCCCCTCAGTAAGGGTCCAAGGACCACCAAGGAGTGCTTCGTGGCCCAGGTGAGATCCCTGACCCAGTGGTTGAGAAAGTCTGTTTTGGAGAAGCTCACTGATAGAGGATGGGTGGCGCAGATAGAAGAAGGGGACAATCAGAGCCATTAAAAAAGCCCTCAGCGTCTAAGCGTTGGCCCTATCATCAGGAGATCGCGAGTTCGATCCCTGGTGGTGCTACAGCCGTCCGTAGCCGGAAGTCCAAGAGAGCACAACTGGCCTCGCTCTCTCTGGGTGGGTAGGATGGCCCCCCCTTCTCCCCCCATCACTCAGCGTGATGCTAGTCAGCGCAGGCGTCTGCTAGCTGACGTAACAGATCTGGCGGTTGGCGCTTTCCTCCGAGCGCGTTCAGCTGTCCAGTGACGTTGCGTGAGCGGCAGTTCGAAAAGATGTGGTGGCTGGTTTCACAGGTCTCGGAGGAAGCCTGTGTAGCCTTCACCCTCCTAGCATTGGTAGTATCTTGTGACTGGAGTCTTAACTAGCGGGTGGAATTGGACACGACTAAACTGGGGAGAAAATTGGGTAAAAAATTAACAAAAAAATAATAATAAAAAAAAACCCTCAGAAAAACTAAGCATGACAGTGCCACACGCACCACAGAACACACTCGATTTCAGCTTTCACTGAGCCCCTCAACCTATAAAAAGTGATCCTTAATTAACAGCTCTTTTACAAAACACTGATGAATCTGTAGACTGATAAATCATTGCATATTATTGTATATAATTATATATATGACACACACACACACACACATGTATATTTCTTACCAGCAGCCTGCGGTGCTACTATGTGCGTAAAACCTGCTGAGAAGCTGATGAGGACTACTGGATAGGTGACCCAGGCCAGATACTGCAGCACCACATTACTGTCCAAACCTCCATACATCCACTTCTGGGCTAAAGAGAGAGAGGGGGAGGGGAAGGGAGAGAGAGAGAGAGAGAGAGAGAGAGAGTGAAAACACACATACAGCTAAAATGGAAGGTCAATAGCATTAGATGGCACTCCTGAGACACACAAAGAGACATATCCATCTAAAAGTGTGTGTATATGAGTGTATGAATATGACAGCATTCCTGTTGGTATACAGAGATGCTCTGATAGTCATTGTTACAGCTGTATAATAACGCAACAGTCCATGAAAGGCTATGCACTACAGTGATTTTACCACAGGTTAAGTAGGTTAAGTAATCCACTGTTACTTGTGATAAAAACACTGTAACGCATGGCCTCAAGTGGCTTATTGCTTTTATAAAATCACAGACAAAATACACTATTTTTCGATTAATAATTTGTTACTAATAATTACAACTGAGATAAACAATCATTCCCCCAAGAAATGTAGCTCCTTTAGTGTACACCGATGAGGCATAACATTCTGACCACCTCCTTGTTTCTACACTCATTGTCCATTTTATCAGCTCCACTTACTATATAGGTGCACTTTGTAGTTCTACAGTTACAGACTGTAGTCCATCTGTTTCTCTGATACTTTGTTAGCCCCCTTTTACCCTGTTCTTCAGTGGTCAGGACCCCCATGGACCCTCACAGAGCAGGTACTATTTGGGTGGTGGATCATTCTCAGCACTGCAGTGACACTGACGTGGTGGTGGTGTGTTAGTGTGTGTTGTGCTGGTCTGAGTGGATCAGACACAGCAGTGCTGCTGGAGCAACAAAAATGCTTATTTCCATTAGTGCCTCTATGTGATCTCGACTAATATGAGCTCTTCCAGAAGTGCCCCCCACAAAAATGGCCTTTTGAAACACCTCAGCCCCGCCCTCGCCAAAGTATGAGCATGCCACTGCCTCTCTGCACCTTCTGCATGTAAAACTGCTCTCTACGTTCATCACGTTCACATACGCACACAGAGTGACGCTCCAGTAACTATTTCTGGAAGCAAATTAGGAAGCATGACTGATGCATGTGCACGTCTCACACATACGTACACACCATTATCCACACTCTCACTTACAGTAATCTGACGACTCTGCTGTGAGCAGCTAAAGACTTCAAGCCACGCTGGATTTAAACACAAGAACACAGACCTAGATTCACTTTCATATTCCACCATTTTAATACTTGGACTCTCTTCAAGACAAAAATCATCAAATCAAACAAGTCTCTGTGCCCCTCATTCATAGGCTACAGCTTTCTGTGGATTATTGCTACCAATCTCATATCTCAAAACCAGTAACTTTAAGGTACGGTAATATACTGATAGTTTATTCCTAATAATTTTACAGCCAATTTATCATGAGATCAGGTTTTTTAATGATTAAGCGATTATATTCTGTGCAACGGCTCAGAAAAGGATAAGAAACATGTAGTCTAGTACGACAACTAGTAAATATATTTTATGAGATATAATAGTGTCCAAAAGCTAACTGCACTGTAGCACAGTGAACGCCTCGTCCCATACATCTCTCCGTCCATTCACCTGTGTGATTCCCCATCCAACCATCTCATCCATAAGTATGATTTCCCCATCTATAGATCCATCAATTTGATTCCCCATCCATTCATTCATCAGCATGATTCCCATTCATTTATTCATCAGCATGATTCCCCATTCATTTATTCATCAGCATGATTCCCCATTCATTTATTCATCAGCATGATTCCCCATTCATTCATCCATCAGCTTGATTCCTCATTCATTCATCCATCAGCATGATTCCTCATTCATTCATTCATTCATTAGCATGATTCTACATTCATTCATTCATCCATCCATCAGCATGATTCCCAATTCATTTATTCATCAGCATGATTCCCTATCCATTCATCTGTCAGCATGATTCCTCATTCATTCATTCATCAGCATGATTCCCCATTCATTCATTCATCAGCATGATTCCCCATTCATTTATTCATCAGCATGATTCCCTATTCATTTATTCATCAGCATGATTCCCTATCCATTCATCTGTCAGCATGATTCCTCATTCATTCATTCATTCATCAGCATGATTCCCTATTCATTTATTCATCAGCATGATTCCCTATCCATTCATCCATCAGCATGATTCCTCATCCATTCATCCATCAGCTTGATTCCTCATTCATTCATCCATCAGCATGATTCCTCATTCATTCATTCATTCATTCATTAGCATGATTCTACATTCATTCATTCATTCATTCATCCCATCCATCAGCATGATTCCCAATTCATTTATTCATCAGCATGATTCCCTATCCATTCATCTGTCAGCATGATTCCTCATTCATTCATTAATCAGCATGATTCCCCATTCATGTATTCATCAGCATGATTCCCCATTCCTCCATCCACCAGCATGATTCCCAATTCATTCATTCATCAGCATGATTTCCAATTCATTCATTCATTCATCAGCATGATTCCCTATTCATTTATTCATCAGCATGATTCACCATTCATGTATTCATCAGCATGATTCCCGATTCATTTATTCATCAATGATTCCCAATTCATTCATTCATTAGCATGATTTCCCATTCATTCATTCATTCATTCATCAGCATAATTCCCAATTCATTTATTCATCAGCATGATACCCCATTCCTCCATCTGCCAGCATGATTCCCCACCCATTCATCCATCAGCATGATTCCTCATTCATTCATTCATCAAGCATGATTCCCCATTCATTCATTCATCAGCATGATTCCCCATTCATTCATCCATCAGCATGATTCCCCACCCATTCATCCATGAGCATGATTCCTCATTCATTCATTCATCAAGCATGATTCCCCATTCATTCATTCATCAGCATGATTCCTCATTCATTCATTCATCAAGCATGATTCCCCATTCATTCATTCATTCATTCATCAGCATGATTCCCCATTTATTTATTCATCAGCATGATTCCCCATCCATTCATCCATCAGCATGATTCCCCACTCCATCATCCACCAGCATGATTCCCCGTTCATCCATCCATCAGTATGACTCCTCATCATTAATTAATTCATTCATTCATTCATTTATTCATCAGCATTATTCCCTATCCATTCATCCATCAGCATGATTACTCATTCATTTATTCATTCATTCATCCATTAGCATAATTCCTCATTCATTCATTCATATCATTAGTATGATGCCCCATCCATCAGTGTAATGATTCCCCGCCCACTCATCCATTCATCACAGTATAATTCCCCATCCATCCGTCTATCAGTATGATTCCCTATCCATTCATCCATCCATCCATCCCCAACATCCATCCATCAGTATGACTCCCCATCACTTCATCAACCCATCAGTATGACTACTCATCCATTCATCCATCAAAATGATTCACTAACCATTCATCCATCCATCAGTATGATTCCCCATTAGTTCATCAATCCATCAGTATGACTCCCCATCCATTCATCCATCCATCAGTGTGATTCCCCATCCATTCATCCATCAGTATGACCCCCATTTCCCATCCATTCATACCATCCATCAGTATGATTCCCCATCCTAGTTCATCATCCATCAGTATGACTCCCCATCCATTCATCCATCCATCAGTATGATTCCCCCATCCATTCATCCATCAGTATGACCCCCCATCCATTCATCCATCCATCAGTGTGATTCCCCATCCATTCATCCATATATCAGTATGATTCCCCATCCATTCATCCATCAGTATGACCCCCCATCCATTCATCCATCCATCAGTATGATTCCCCATCTATTCATCCATCCATCAGTATGACACCCCATCCATTCATCCATCCATCAGTATGATTCCCCATCCTTTCATCCATCCACCAGTATGATTCCCCATCCATTCATCCATCCACCAGTATGATTCCCCATCCATTCATCCATCCATCAGTATGATTCCCCATCCATTCATCCATATATCAGTATGATTCCCCATCCATTCATCCATCCATCAGTATGATTCCCCATCCATTCATCCATCCATCAGTATGATTCCCCATCCATTCATCCATCCATCAGTATGATTCCCCATCATTTCATCCATCCATCAGTATGATACCCCATCCATTCATCAGTATGATTCCCCATCCATTCATCCATCCATCAGTATGATTCCCCATCCTTTCATCTATCCATCAGTATGATTCCCCATCCATTCATCCATCCATCAGTATGATTCCCCATCCATTCATCCATCCATCAGTATGATTCCCTATCCATTCATCCACCAGTATGATTCCCCATCCATTCATCAGTATGATTCCCCATCCTTTCATCCATCCACCAGTATGATACCCCATCCATTCATCCATCCATCAGTATGATTCCCCATCCATTCACCCATCCATCAGTATGATTTCCCATCCATTCAACCATCAGTGCAATCCAACCATCTACTCATCTGTCTATCAGTAGGATTCAACCATCTATAAGTTTGATTCCCCATCCATCCATCATCCATCCATCGATCCATTTACCTATCCATCCATCCGTATGATTTCCCTTTCCTCCACCCATCAGTATGATTCCCATCCACCCATTCATCAAGATGATTCTCCATCCACTCATCCACTTAACAGGATAATTCCCCATCCATTAGTAAGATTTCCCATCCATCCATCCCAACGATTTTCCATTTATCCGACCATCAGTATGGCTCCCCATCCATCCATCCATCTGTCCCTCCATCCATCCATCCCTACGATTTCCCATTTATCCAACCATCAGTATGGCTCCCAATCCATCCATCCATCTGTCCCTCCATCCATCCATCCCTATGATTTCCCATTTATCCAACCATCAGTATGGCTCCCCATCCATCCATCCATCTGTCCCTCCATCCATCCATCCATCCATCCATCATTTTCCCTCATCTATCAGGTGTTTCCCATCCACTCATCCACTTATCATCCATCCATCTGAATCCCCATTCATCCATTCATCTAATTTACACAAATTCCCATCCATTCAGCCCTCAGCACAATGTTGCATCATCCCATCCGTTCATTGATCTGTGCATATGAATCCCAATTTATCCACCCGATCCATCCACCCTTACATCCATCCATCCATGTGATTCCTGACTGATCCATCATTGCAGTTTCCTCATCCATCTATCCAATTCTCTCTCCATTAGACGCCATGCATTTCAGAGTAATGGGAAGAGAAATAAAGAGATGGATTGGGAAACACACACATGCGTACATGCGCACACACACACACACACGCACACACACACACACACACACACACACACACGTACACACACACACACACAGCCCTACCTTGTAGGCATAGTGCGATGCAGAAGTCCATCACCCAGCTGACGAGCGCCATGACCAGGCCAAGCAGAATGAGAAAGATCCAGTCCTCGCCGACCCGAGAGATCAGGAACTTCTGACAGTGCACTGTACAGACTGTGGGGGGGAAAAACACACAGAACTATATTACCCACAACACACCAGTAGACTTCTGAAAATAGTCTACAACACAGCTAAAACACTACAATACCCATAATATACAGCACTACATTAGTTACTTAAGCACAACTCTCTATTTATTTTCTATTTAAAAGTAAAGGAAGTAGCAAAACTGATTCTGAAATAAATGACGTGGGCCAATTAGATTTAGAGAAGTTTCCACCAGCAGAAACAAAGACACAATACACATTAATCTATCAATATGTTTAAATATGCTCCTGTAGTTCTCTGTACTCTACATATAGATATGGTATAACTGTCAGTGGAGCGACCCTTACTGTCATTCTCAGTAGGCTGATCCTTAATACCCAGTCAGATGTGCTTCCTTTACTTGCTTTTACTGGTTTGCATTATCTGTGGTAATAAGAGCACCGAACAGAGTCCCACAGTCTCCAGTGTTTATGACGTATCGCATACTTGAGCATAGTGGTTGTTTGTGCTGCATTTCTGCAGTTATTTTTAGGTTATTTCACATAAAAAGGGGTTATTTTCTTTGTCTGGCTGCTACAGTGCAGAGTATTACTGTATGGCTGCCATGGTGTTCCAAGTGGTTGCTAAGGTACTGCTATGCGGTTGCTATGGTGTCTCTGGATGTTGCTAAGGTGTTGGTAGTTGGTTGCTAGGTGGTTAATATGGTGTTCCAGATTGTTGCTGAGGTGTTGCTAGACAGTTGCTATGGTATTTCAAGTTGTTGCTAGGGTGTTGCCATGGTATTTCAGGCAATTGCCATGGTGCTGCTATGCAGTTGCTATGGTACTCCAGCTGATTTCTAGAACATTATTGGGCAGTTGCATCCAAGGTGCTTGCTACAGTGTTTCAGGAGGTTGCTGAAGTATTACTATATGGCTGCCTTGATGGTCCAAATGGTTGCTAAGGTACTGCAATGTGGTTGCTATGGTGTCTCTGGTTTTGCTGAGGTGTTGGTAGTTGGTTGCTGAGGGTGGTTAATATGGTGTTCCAGATGGTTGCTGAGGTGTTGCTAGACAGTTGCTAGGGTATTGCTATGGTATTTCAGGCAATTGCTATGGCGCTGCAATGCAGTTGCTATGGTACTCCAGCTGATTTCTAGAACATTGTTAGGCAATTGCATCCGAAGTGGTTGCTAGGGTGTTACTAGGTGGCTGTTCAGTGTTTCAGGTGGTTGCTAGAGTATTACTATATGGCTGCCATGGTGTTCCAAGTGGTTGCTAAGGTACTGCAATGCAGTTGCCATGTTGTCTCTGGTTGTTGCTAGAGAGTTGCATGGTGGTTACTAGGTGGTTGCTATGGTATCCCACGTGGTTGCTAAGGTTTTGCTACTGTAGTTGTATCATGGTGGCATAACTTTTGGATACATTCTGTACAATGAGTGAATAATAACAAGAAAACAAAGAACAGTAAGTTGGCTTTTTCAATCCAATTTAATAATGTGCAGGACCTGGAGAGGGACTTTGGAGAACTGGAGAGGGATTCTGTGTGCATTTACTGAAGTCAGAACTTCTGAAAATGCTGCTCTCGTGTCATGCATACAGTAAACACACTACAAACACACACATTGATGTTAATGCTAAATAAATAATATGTTAATACTAAATAAATAAGCAAATACATTAAAGCTTTAGGCTGCACTGCGTAGTTCGTATTACAGCATCATTGCCTCCTCCCTCCTATGGCTGTGCTAGCTGTAGGGGATGTGGGGTGAGAGTGGAGATTAGCGTTGAGCACGGTTAGGGTCGGGGGCTAATGAAGGGACAGCACGGTTCCCACACGCCACGCTTCTACAAACTCTCACTCTACCAATCCGCTCAATTACATCAGCAGCAGGAGGACCCAGACACACTGAAAAACAACAGGTACAGAAACAATGAGGCGAAGCAGGCACACACCCACTCAATATCCAACCGTATGAAAAACATTTTCTAAAGACCACAAGGCTGATTTAACTACAAAATATTGTCACCGGAGCGACCCCTTAAAGTTACTGTCACGAAAGCAACCCCTGAAAATTACGATCAGTACAGTGACTCTTCAAAGTTATTGAGAGTAAAGCTACCCTTATAGTTATTGCCACTAAAATGACCATTACAGTTCTTGTAAGCAGAGCAACCTGAAAGGTGCTGTCAGTGGAGCAACCCTTAGCGTTAATGTCAGTAGAATGGCCCCTTAAAGCTACTGTCAGTGGAGTGATACTTTAAGTTAATGTCAGAAGAGCGACCTCTGACAGTTGTCAGTAGAATGACCCGGATTGTTTTTGCCAGTAAAATGACCCCTACAGTTAGTTGAAAACAGAGCGATCTCTGAAAGTTACCATCAGTGGAGCAACCCCTACAGTTCATGTCAGTTAAGTGACCTCTGAAAGTTACTTTCAGTAAAGTGACCCTTACAGTTAATGTCAGTTGAGTGATGTTTAAAGTAAGTGTCAGAAGAGTGACACATACAGTTCCTGTCAGAAGAGCGACCTCATAGATATTTTCAAGAGAATGACCCTTAAAGTTTTCACCAGTAAAATTACCCTTACAGTTACTGTAAGCAGAGTGATCTCTGAAAATAATTGTCAGCGGAGCGACCATTACAGTTATTGTCAACAGAGTTGGTTGCTGAGGTGGTTAATATGGTGTTCCAGATGGTTGCTGAGGTGTTGCTAGACAGTTGCGATGGCATTCCAAGTGGTTGCTAGGGTACTGCTATGGTATTTCAGGCAATTGCTATGGCGCTGCTATGCATTTGCTATGGTACTCCAGCTGATTTCTAGAACATTGTTACTTTCAGTAAAGTGACCCCTACAGTTAATGTCAGTTAAATGACGTTTAAAGTAATTGTCAGTAGAGTGACACATACAGTTCCTGTCAGAAGAGCGACCTCAAAGATATTTTCAAGAGAATGACCCTTATGGTTTTAACCAGTAAAATTACCCTTACAGTTACTGTAAGCGAGTGATCTCTGAAAATAACTGTCAGTGGAGCGACCATTACAGTTAGTCAATAGAGTGACCCCTTAAAGTTTTTGTCAGTAAAGCGACCCTTATAGTTATTGCCAGTAAAATGACCATTGCAGTTATTGTAAGCAGAGGGATCTCAAAGTTACTGTCATTAGAGCGACCCTTACAGTTACTGTTAGTTGAGCGAACCCTTAAAGTTACTCTCAGTAGGGTGACACTTATAGTTACTGTCAGAAGAATGGTCTCTGAAAGTTGTCAGCAGAACAACCCTTATAGTTTTTGCCCGTAAAATTACTCTTACAGTTATTCTAAGCATAGCAATCTCTGAAAGTTATTGTCAGTGGAGCAACACTTATAGTTAATGCCAGCAGAGCGACCCCTTAAAGTCAGTGTCTGTAGAGCAACCCTTATAATTATTTCCAGTAAAATGACCCGTACAGTTATTATAAGCAGAGGGATATCTAAAAAGTTACTGTTAGTAGAGCAACCCTTAGTTACTGTCAGAAGAGTGACCTCTGAAAGTTATTTTCAGTAAAATGACCCTTATCATTTTTGCCAGCAAAAAGATCCTTACAGCAATTGTAAGCAGAGCGATCTCTGAAAGTTGCTGTCAGTGGAGCAACCCTTACAATTAATGTCGGTAGAGTGACACATATAGTCCTGTCAGAGAAGCGACCTCTGAAAGTTACTTTCAGTAAAGCGACCCTTTTAATTTTTGCCAGCAAAAAAATATATATATATTGCAAGCAGAGCAATCTTAAAGTTTGTCACCCTTACAGTTATTGTCAGTACAGCCATCCCTTAAAGTCACTGTCCGCAAAGTGATCTTTGAAAGTTACTGTCAGTGGAGCAACCCTTACAGTTAATGTCAGTAGAGTGGCCCCTTAAAATTACTGTCAGTGGAGTGACACTTATTGTCAGAAGAGTGACCTCTGAAAGTTATTGTCAGCAGAGTGACCCCTTTTATTGTTAGCAGCGACACTTATAGTTACTGTTGATCCTTCGAAGTACAGCAGTCCTTGAAAGTTATTGTAAGTGTTGTAATGCACTCAAGGTTATGATCAGTAGAGCGATCCCTACAAGCTACCGTCAGTAGACCAACCCTTTGAAATTATCACCAGCACAGTGTTTTTATACCTAAAATGTTGGAAGTAGACTTTGGATTTGAATCTAGATAAACATCTCCTTCATCTCTTACTTGCTGAATTTTAGATAAGGACATCAAACGTGTGAAGATAAAGATAAAACAAGACCGCGTAGCAGAATTACACGTTTTTGCGTGTGACTTTTGTTCTCACACCTCCCTCTCTGTCTCTCTCTCCATCTACCCGCCTACCATCAAGCTGTGTTCTCATGGGCCTTCTGTCACCTGGTGCGTTTTCCAACGGCTCTTAATAAAATCTGGCAGCACAATACAGTAAATTCATAAACAGCAACGCAAGTCATGTATGTACTCAATATTTAGTCTTTATGCTTCTCCTAAAGCTGCTTCATGTCCAAATATAAACAGCAAACAAAACATCTGAAAATACAGCTAAATGTGTTAAATTTACTTCAGTCAAATGTGTAAAAAGAGTCCATCAGCAAAATATTCAACACAGTTACTGGTAGAAAATTCAAACTCAGACCAAACAGCATTGCCTTAACATATGTAAGAGACAATATACACAAATGAATCAAGTTCTGCACGTTTTTATGAATAGTTCAGATAATTTTTCACTATTTTGCCAGATTTAGCAGGTTTAAATAAATATTTGCTGAAAAACTATCCTAGTGAATGTTACATTTACAACGTACTGTAACTCTTTTTAAAATTTACTCAAAATTTATCATTTAGACATGAATCACTGAAATTATTGATAATTGTTAAAACGATTTCTAAAATATATGAAAATATTTACAAAAATAGTACATTTACAGTTAATCACACTATCTATAAACTGATTGAAATGATTTGTAAAATCTGTCAAAATGTTTATAAAATTCATTATAAATGTGTAACATTTTCTACTTTTATAATGCACTGTAATTTGTGTTATTTAATAAAATATTTATCAAATTTATTAAAATGTTTGAAATTTAGGTTTTTTATATTTGTAACATGGTAATATTCACAAAATTTAATATTATCTAATTATTTTTCAATTACATTCTTACTGCACTGCAATCATTTACAACCATATAACAGTTGTATTTAAAAATGCAAACACTGTTTACACGAAAGCTGTAATTATTTTTGTTTTAAAATAATTTATAAAATGTATTAGAATATTTACAAAAATTATTGCTTGTACAAAACACTAATATTTCATTTGTAAAGTTTCTAAATTTACTAAAATCAAATTAAAAACTGAATTAAAACATAACTTTGTTCATATATTGTGATTATAAACTATATTACAAATGTTTAACATTTTCTGCACATATAATACATTGTAATTATAATATTTATTTGAAATTCAAATCATTCTTAAAACTGTATCTAAAAAAGTATACAACACATGCAGTTATAAAATTAAGATTAAATATATTATGTTAAATGTATTACAAAAAATACACAAAATTATAAAATTGCTAAAAGTATTTCTATTATATAAATTTTCGACATGTATAATGCATTGTAATTAAAAAAGATAATTATTAAAATTAGTTATAAAATGGACCAACATTTTTACAAAGTTAAATTTACAATATATTGTTATATTAATAAATCTGAACAAGATAATTACTAAATGTGATTATAAAAAAACAAAATTATTAAAATATTTACAAAATGATTGCTTTTGCAAAACATTGTAATATTTCTTAATTTAATTAAGCTCATTTGTAAAGCTGATAAAATTAATTCAATTTAAAAACTTTAATTTTAAAATTAAATTTATTAAAAAAATAAAATTACTTTTACAACACATTGTCGCAATTATAAAAATAAGATTAAATATACTCCGTAAAATATATATATTACATAAAAATCACATAATTATAACAGTTTCTACATGTATATTGCATTGTAATTAAATAACAATATTTATTAAAATTATTTATAAAATGTACCTTTTTACCCTTTTTAAGTCACAATATACTGTAACATTAATAAAACTGAGCAAGATATTAGTAAATATAATTATAAAAAAACTAAAATGTATTACATTTATAATGCATTTAATGATTAGTAATATTTAATAAAAATTGAATGTATTAAATTATGTATTAAAAAATGACTTAATTAAATGAGTTAATTTGCAAAGCTGATTCATAAAATTAGAGAATTCCATTTATACTAAAACATTAGACATTTTTATACAGTATGTACATTTTATCACAAGATCAGCCTCAAATACACGACTACACATTACACTGGTCCACATTTGGCTATGAAGCGCTGCTTTATGCGCCGCTGTTCTCTGTCTGAGCGTGTTTACAGTTTCCCGCTCTAATCACCGTCCACAGCAGCAGCACAAGATGCTTTCAGTATCCACGGCAACCTCAACCAGGCGACTGGCGTGCAGTGAAAATGATGGATGGCTGGATGGAGATGATTTTTTTCTTTTTTACGCACAAAGTTGTCGGAGTGGGAACCCACACTAATGGAAGTTCTGCTCTCTGTTATGAGAAAAATAAAATCTCGATTAGGCTGCAGAATGAGCCCCTCAACTCCACGCTCTCTCATTGGTCCATTAACATCTAATGAGAAACGAGTGTATTAGACTGACAAGCATCACACACAAACTCATTTAGGCTCTTATGACGGGCAGAACATGAAATCTGCTGCTTATGCAAATGTGATGGAGAGTTTATGGAAATCTGAGCGAGTGAGTTTTGATGTTCGAGCTGTTAAACCTGATTCAAACCTCTTCAGTTTTATAGCACGGCTCCCTCTTCAATCCCTCACTCCGTTATTTCTCCCTCTTTCACCCCACATTTTTTCCTGTGCTTCTTGTAAACAACTCCAAAGTTCAGTCGTAGAAGTTTTTCGGTATTGCTTTCTTTTACAGCGCCTTAAGTTCTAGATATTAACCAGGTAAGTGTGAGGTACAAATACCAAAGTACTAGATAATGACTGTGCCCTGCGCCCATACCCTGTGCCCCAATCTGCACCAGCGCTGCAGCGTCAGTAGATACGTTTAATGTAGACCTTGTTAAGCTCACTGCTCTCTGAAAACTGCTCTACCCAACGAACAACATCTCTTACGGAAAAATCACGTGAATACATTAATAAGGATGTAAAAAATGTTCTACAAGCACAGCTACTACTGTAATGTTTTCCTACTAAGATGGCTTCCACTGTGTCAAACACTGTGCCAAAAGTGTGCCCTGTGTCCATCCACCCAGGCCCCGATGACAGCCGCGAGAGCCGGCAGGAAGGCAGGACCTGAATCCTGAACACCACCGAGGGATGTGAGTGATGGCAGGAGCTGGACTTCAGCCACCAGAGAGGAGAAGACGACAATGACAGCCAAGAGAAGCATGAAAGCAGTCATTCGGGATTCGAGCCCTGGCTTCCCGTCGGCTCTCGCGGTTGTCATCGTGGCCCGGAGGGGACGGGCGCAGGGCTCAAAGACCATTTTCACACTTTTGCCACAGTGTTCGACACAGTGGAAGCTGTCATAGTAGGGAAAACATTACAGTAGTAGCTGCGTTTAGGAATGAGAATGTAGAGGATTTGCACATTTTTACATCCTTATTAGGGTATTTACGTGATTTTTCTACAAAAGACGTCGTTCGTCGGGTAGAGCAGTTTTCAGAGAGGAGTGAGCTTGCCCATGTCTACGTTAAAAGTAGCTACTAGCACTGTTTTAGCGCTGGATGGGAGAGCAGTGCTGATTTAAAGAAGGTAAAAAGCTGTCTGTCATTAGAAGAGAGGATAAGACATTATCGATGAATAAAAAAAGTGGTGTTCCGTTATTTATCTCCGTTTATCTAACGGAGTATCCAGTGAACTGGGTGGACCAGCCGCAGCGATCTGTGCAATGAACAGCATGTTTTGATGCTTTTCCTGGTAAACTAGTGTTAGTGCAAGGCTAAAGTTGGCTTCCTATTCGCCAGCTTCTTTTTTAAATTTTACGTCCCACCTTAAACCATTGGTGCCTGTGAATTTTCCCTTCCACACCAAATAATTGAGATATCTGATTTTTGTCAGTTTAATTTCTACAACCTGTTAGTCATTAGATTGTAATTTAGTTAATCTGACTTAGTAATTACGATCATTTCACTCAAAATAATTATCTACCACTTTGGAGTTTGTACACACTGAGTAATACAGTTAAACTGTCTTGGAACTTACCATCATGACACCCAAAATAATTATCTAGTACTTTGGAGTTTGTACCTCACACTCACCTGGTTAACATCTAGAACTTTGGGGACTTAACATGTTTGGAAACCTGTGAGCAGAGGCTATAGTTTTGGCTTCTACTGTAGGTGTTCATTTATTAGTTTCCAGTCAAAACAGCCATTGAGTAGTTTTCCAGGTATTTCTGAGGACGTTAGATAGAAGATAGTCCACTTACATAAAGCATAAAACAGTCAAAATAAAATAAGGGAGTTTCCAAAACTGGAGTTCAAAAACTGATTAAAGGCTACAGAGAAAATGAAACTCCTAACAACCACCTGGAAGACCTGGTGAACACCAAAACTGTCTGTGTTTACATGCAAAGATTTTTGCCAATCTGATTGAATACATTCCGATTATAGATGAAGACTGAGGTGTTTATGTTCACTCTACTTAACAATCTGATGAAAAATTGTTTACATGCTCACTACAAGTAATCTGATCCAAAATGATGTGCATGCGTAGAGAACCGCTTAGTGTAGACGTTACCATGACAACCAGCATCACGTGAGTCCAGTCAGAGTGAGATGAGCAGCAGTGAGCAGTGATTGTGTTTTTAACTGCTTTAAAATGATGTCAGACTCAGGAAAACGTCCTTCACATGTCCTTATTAAAGAAGGCCGAGAGGAAGACGTCGTGTTCTGAGACACATAAGCTGGACGTCCGTCCCACCGCCGTCTTTTAAAGATCAGAGCATAAACTTCGTCTCCTCTGCAGACCAGTTTCTGCTCCGCCGTGTTGAACGGTATAAACTTTCAATATGATGTGACGAACATGATCAGAACATACTTAAACTTTCCGATAGGGAATGTAATCAGATACAGGCGTTTACACGGATATTATTCTTCTATTTAACGGATTATTTACAGGATTACCCACCTCGTTCACTCGGATAGTAATTTGTATTCCGAATGGCCTCAATCAGACTAGTCTGTTTACATGGACATATTCTATTCCAATCGAGCTATTAGTCGGATTATTAACGAAGCCTGAAATGCATAATTGGGATCACTTGGATTGTGAGAAGTAGGAAGTGCAACCAACTTCTAAGACTGAACTCTGGAGGTGTGGCTGCAGATTTCCTAGCAAAACTGAAAGCGAGTCTCCTGAAAAGGTAAAGTGTGGACACAACAAACACAGAAAATGGTTTAGATTTTGAGATTTTTGTGCATTTTCTGTTAAATATTTTTATGACGTGCGAGATTTTAGGCCTGAAATGATCCACTTATAAAAAAATAACCATCTGAAAACCAGGTTTAAAGTATTTCAATCGCCACTGGATGAGTTATCACTGAATAAAATAACAGTAAATGTTAATACGACAAGTTATTTCGGACGAGACCGAAAGAATGACATCACAAATACCAGCAGCGTAAATGAGCTTTCTTCGCAGGGTGGTGGGCTACACTCTACTCCACAGGGTGAGAAGGTCAGTCATCCTGGAGGAGCTCAGAGTAGAGCCGCTACTCCTCCACATTTGGTTTGGGCATCTGATCGGGATGCCCCCTGGACACCTCCTGGTGGACGTTTGCCAGGAACAGCCTACTGGGACGAGACCCCAAGGTCTTCCTAGGACCCGCTGGAGGGATTATATCTCCAAGTTGGAATGAGCCGGAGGAAGTTGTGGGGGACAGGGTCGTCTGGGATTCTCTGCTCTCCCAACTGCTACCGTGACCCCAGCTGGACTAAGTGTGTGTACTGTATGTGAATGAGATGTATGTGGGGGTCCATTCTCCGGGTTTGTGCATGCTCAGCTGCTACGCTAAAGCGCAATGCAGGGTTCACTCTGTTTATATATTCTGCTGACACACACACACACACACACACACACATACACACACACACACACACACACACACACACACACACACACACATACACACACGCAGTGGCTTCATTCAACAAGCCTTGCAGCACTGCACACACACACACATGCCCTGGCGGCTGAGACGAAGAGGTTTCATGGTTAATGAAGGCATTAATAACAGGCCAGCATGGGCTACTACTGCAGCGTGGGATATTACACCCACACACACGTCCATTGATCAGTCTGTCAGACGGCAATTTTCTTGCCCTAATAAAAGTCATTCATCTCTGGATTATAAACAAAATATGAGCCCTCGCTCCCTGCACACATCAAACAAACAACTCAATTACTCTGCGCTGCCCTTAACGAAAATAGAACTCTTCCTGTTCCCGTTCTGGTGAACGGGGCCGTTTTGTGGACGTCAAAAAGCGCATCATCGCTCCCGGGTGATGCCACAGCCATCCGTCAGTCCCAGAGAGCATTTAGTGAGGAGAAACGAGTATTCAGACGCTTGTCTCTCACTTCCTGCTGTAAAATGCAGTGGTGTGGCTAAAATAAGGCTCCGCCTACAGACTACACCTCCGTGTTCGGTAGTGATATGAAAAGGTAGGCAGTTTCTGAATGAAGCTTTTTTTTTATTTAAAAATGAAACTCTTTAAAAAGAATCTAAATCTTTCAACTTCACTTAAAAAAAATAAAAAAATAAATAAAAAGATCTTTAAAAAAACACTGAAAAACATTAATATCTGGGCCTTGGGTTATATATATATATATATATATACATACATACTACATACATACATACATACATACATACATGTATATAGCCCTAGCTTGTTTATTGTCTTTCTTTGTCCCGATAATTTGACAAATATGAAAATCTCTCATTTCAGTTGATCACAGCCACACACACACACACACACACACACACACACACACACACCAGGACAGGACAGGCAGATGGCGGGGTTGTTTAATTGATGAGGTTATTAATAGCTGATCGCAGGGTATTTAATTTATTCATTAGCTTTAATGAGTTAAGCACCTGTAAAGGCTTCAGTGGCTCTGAACACCTTTAACAGATTCAGCAACAACAACAAAAATGACAGATTTACCAGAAAAAAAATCTTGAGGAGGAGCCTCCAGGGCGTAGGGATACCCTGAGAACAAAGAGAACGCAGTTAGAGCAAGAGAGAGAGAGGGAGAGCGAGAGAGCGAGAGAGAGAGAGAGAGAGAGAGAGAGAGAGAGATCTGAATAAAGCCACAAGTGGCAATGAAAGGGTTCCAAGCACCAAGAAAGGCACTCCAGCACTTCAGTCGATACAAACCTCCTGTTTTCAAAATGCTAACTTTACATGAGAAGGGAAAAAAAAACGTTCTGTAATGAAGTTTTCCCACGATGTAAGAGTATCTGGTGTTTTGCTACAGATATGTTTATGTTTGTGGAGGTGGGTGAAACTTAACGAACTAAATGGCGGGGACTTAATGCACCACAGCACCCCTCTCAGGCATATCAGGGTACCACTCGTAGAGGGTGACACTCGTGCACTGAGTCTGCTGTGGATGCATTTAACAGAAAAATACTAAATAATTACAAGCAGTTTGAGAACTTTGATAATAAGAACAGAACCTGTTCAATATGTAAAGGAAAGAGAAAGAAAAAAAAGAATAAGTAAACAAACAAAAAAATCAATCAGTTATACCGGGCAGAAATAAGAAAGAAAGATAGTGAAAAAGACGATGAGAAAGAAAGAAAGAAATTCTTTCCATTCTTGCCATTCTCTGACCAACTCCCCAACGCTTTTCTTCTTCACTTTCTTCCTTCTTTCTTTCTTACATTCCAGCACCATCATCAAGACCTCAATCAGTCGTCTTTCAGAGGAGCAGCGGGAGCAGAAAGTGAAGCTGTACTGAACTGATTTCACACCGCTTTTGAACCTAAATGAGAAAAATACCTGAAGAAGTTACTAATATAAAACCGCTTTGCTCTAAGCTTAAGTATATTTACCATCAACAGTTTTTCCAAGCAAAACCCTTTTAGATGCTAAAATAAACCTATTATTCTAGGCTAACAGTCGTTTATTATTTGTGGATGTCCCTGCAATTTTTTTTTGATACGGTAACAAGTTGTACTTGTAAAAAAGTACATGCTAATTTTTAATTTGTTACTAAATAATACATTTAGTACCACTAACAAGTAGGTAATAAGTAAATATGACAGTAACAATATGGTAATAAGCAACTGTAAAAGCAACAAGATGGTAATAGGTAACTGTAACATTAACAAGTAGGTAGTAATTGTAGCAGTAACAAGTTGGTAATAAGTAATATAAGTAATATGCAAGAGTAATAAGTTGGTAATAAGTAACTGTAAGAGTAACAAGATAGTAATAAGTAATTGCAACTGTAACAAGTTGGTAATAAGTAACTATAACAGTAACAAGTAATTGTAATTGTTACAGTAACAAATTGGTAATAAGTAACTAACTTTAACAAGTTGGCAATAAGTAACTAACAGTAGCAAGTTGGTAATAAGTAATTGTAACATTAATAAGTAACTAACTGTAACAAGTTGGTAATAAGTAACTGTAACAAGTTGGTAATAAGTAACTAACAAGTTGGTAATAAGTAAATATAACAGTAACAAGTAATTGTAATTGTTACAGTAACAAATTGGTAATAAGTAACTAACTAACAAGTTGGCAATAAGTAACTAACAGTAGCAAGTTGGTAATAAGTAATTGTAACATTAAGTAACTAACTGTAACAAGTTGGTAGTAAGTAACTGTAACAAGTTGGTAATAAGTAACTAACAAGTTGGTAATAAGTAACTAACAAGTTGGTAATAAGTAATTGTAACAGTAAAAAGTTGCTAATAAATAATTGTAACAAGTTGGTAATAAGTAACTGTAACGGTAACAAGTTGCTAATAAATAATTGTAACAACTACAAGTTGGCAATAAGTAACTAACAGTAACAAGTTGGTATAAAGTTATTGTAACAGTAGCAAGTTGGTAATAAGTAATTGTAACAGTAACAAGTTGTTAATAAGTAACTGTAACAGTAACAAGTTGCTAATAAATAATTGTAACTAATAAGTTGGTAATAAGTAACTAACTGTAATAAGTTGGTAATAAGTAATTGTAACTGTAATAAGTTGCTAATAAATAATTGTAACAGTAACAAGTTGTTAATAAGTAACTGACAGTTACAAGTTAGTAATAAGTAATTGTAACATTCACAAGTTGGTAATAAGTAATTGTAAAATTAACAAATTGTTAATAAGTAACTAACAGTAACAAGTTGGTATTAGGTTACTGTAACAGTAGCAAGCTGGTAATAAGTAATTGTAACAGTGACAAGTTGGTAATAAGTAGTAGTAACAGTAAGAGGTTGGTATAAAGTAACTAACAGTAACAAGTTGGTAATAAGTAACTGTAACAGTAACAAGTTGGTAATAAGTAATTGTAACATTAACAAGTTGGTAATAAGTATCTAACAGTAACAAGTTAGTAATAAGTAACTTTAACTGTAATAACTGTAACAAGTTGGTGATAAGTAATAGTAACAGTAAGAGGTTGGTATAAAGTAACTTGCAGTAAAAAGTTGGTAATAGAAAGAAAGAGAATGGTAAAATAATCGTACAAGTTGCACTAAACAAAAAATGATGCGACTAGTTACCACTACAATTATTAACTTATTATGAACTAGTAAACTAGAAAACTAGCATGTCATTTATAAGTTAGTACAACTTATTACCACATTAACCTACTAATACTGCTATCTACTATTACCGATGGGGATGCATCGATAGCAATACTTATCAATACTGTGCTCATTTACTCATAAAAACGCACCCATATCAACCTCTGACACCAGCTGATATCATATCATACTGTACGCTGACATGCTAATGAACAAACTCAAGCTGGCTGCTTGTATATTTCAGTGCACAGTGCGTTTAGCCGAGCTGGTGTAGCCCAGTTTCTCAGTGTGTTTGCTCAGTACTCGGCGTGCAGCTTGTTATTCTATTCATTTTGGACCTTCTGACTTGGACTTTAGACTGAAATTCTTTTGATGTGACTGACCCTGTACCTTAATTATGCTTGTTTAATTAAAATAAATGATTGAACTTTCCAAAACAAGCATAACACAACCAAAACTTTACCAAATGTTTCGGTAGTGGCAGTATTAGCTCATCTTGAGCAGAACTCAAAACCGCTAGCCAGTACATGACTAGCCATCACAGCTTTGAACACACATCAACATAGTTTTCAATAAAACCCAAAAAAGTTTGACATAATTGCAAAAAATGTGTTTCAATACTGACAATTATTAATGTTCCACACTGATTTTCAGACTTTAAAACAGTTGGATCTAACTGCTCTCCATGTGGCCATGAGGGACAGGGATGCAGCCTCACTTCCTGCTCTAAAATGTAGGGGCATGGTTAAAACAAGGCTCTGGCTACAGACTAAAAATCTGTGTTTCAGTAGTGACAATTATTAACGTTCCACGCTGATTTTCAGAATTTGGGACACATTTACTTCAAAACGATTTGATCTAACTGCTCACCATGTGGCCATGAGGGACAGGGATGCAGTCTTACTTCCTGCTCTAAAATACAGGGGCGTGGCTAAAATAAGTCTCCACCCACAGCCCAAAACTCTGCATTTCTGAAGTGACATGAAAATGAGGGACAGCATTTTTTGAAAAATTAATTTTTAATTTAAAAACTTTACATGATAATTTTAAAATCAACTTCATTTTCAAAAGAAAAAACATTGAAAAAATACAAAAAAATGTAAGTATTATTTTCACAAGTGTAAACTTGGGGTAAGAGTTTGGGACAACCCCAATAGAAAATACACAATAAATAATGATTTTTGTATATATTTAGCTTATTACTGTCTCTATTAATGCCTTGGGTTTAAATAGATCATAACACACTCCTTGTAAATATCTAAAATCTAAACACTTCATTTTTAGTTATTAATTTCATTTAATTTAGTTTAATTTAATTTTACTGCAGTTTGATCTAATTTGGTAGAATGGCCCATATTGGTGAACACACTGTAGTAGTATAGTAGTGCCTACTAAAAGAGAGAGAGAGAGAGAGAGAGAGAGAGAGAGAGGTTGCATTAGAAGTGAAATTGAGCCCAGAATGGTCCTGCTGATGAAGTCAGGCTACAGTAGTCAGATGACATCAGCAGCTTGAGTCACAGCGTCATCTGTTTAGATAAGCACTGCTGCCATGACAACTAACCTGTACATCCACCACGCAAGAGAGGAAGAGGAAGCGTGAAGATGAAGGTGGCTAAAATGGTGCTCAGACTCTGCTGTAGCAGATCTGGTTTCTTTCTTTCTTTGTTTCTTTCATGCAACTTTCGTTAATAAGATAAATAAATTTCAGTCTTTCAATGCTTCCTTCTGTATCCTTAAATAAGTATCTTACTTGATATTAAATTGACGCTGTGAATAAAGAAAAACAAACCTCATGCATTGCTGAATCAAACTGGATCCCACCAGACAAACTAGCTTTAGCATTGAGCTTTTTAGCTACTAAGCACCCACACTGACGCCTAAGGAGGTGTAAGTGTTAGCAACACCAACAAGAATTACATTCAAACCCAATTCCAAAAAAGTTGGGACATGAGGTAAACTGCAATTAGAAACAGAAAGCAGTGATTAGGAAATTTACTTTGACCTTTATTTAAATGACAAGACAAGATATTTAATGTTTTACTCTCTAAACTTCATTATTTTGTGTAAATATGCGCTCGATTTCAAACAAGTTCGAATGGGGCAATATAAGACTAGGAATGCTGAAAGGCATGTGGTGCAAACATGCTTGGGTATAAAAGGAGCATCCAGGAAAGGCCATTCCTGGATGCTCCTGGAGTTGAAGCTTGACACTTTGCCAAGAAATGCATCAACTGTTCCTCAACAGGGATGATCTGTGTGTAAGGGCAATGCTGAAAACCAAGATTGAATGCCTGTGACATCCGACCTGTATAAACCAACATGCTTCGATAATGAATATCACCACATGGGGCTGGGAATTCTTCAGAAAACCCTTGTCAGTAAACACAGTCCACTGCTGCATCTACCAATGCAAGTAAAGATTCTACTATGCAAAGTGGAAGCCAAATACCAATAACATCCAGAAACACCGCCAACTTCTCTGGGTTAAAGCTCTTTTAAGATGGACTGACCTGAAGTTGTTTTGATTGGCCGCTTCATAAAACTGTTAAGAAAAAAGCAGCTGAGCTGCCTGCAACTGTTGCAACTGAGTTTCAAGTGAGTTGCAGGATGCATTACATTATGCAACTCAAGTGCAATCTAGTATAATGTTTTACATATATATTGTTTTACATGATCATGTGATGTGCTAACTGGCATTTTGATTGGCTGACTCATGAAACTGTTGGGAAAAAAAAGCAGCTGAGCTGCCTGCAACCATTGCAATTGAGTTTCGAGTAAGTTGCACGTGAGTTGCAACTCAAGTGCAATTTAATATATTGTGTATATATACGTATATATATATATATGTGTGTGTGTACACACACTTGAAACTCAGGTCACAACAGTTGGAGGTAGTTCAGCTGCTTTTTTCTTAACAGTGTGCAATTTAGTTTCATGTAAGTTTCAAGCAACCAACGTTGCACGAATGTTTCACCATGTAAAGCCAGCCAAACATTCAATTTCATGTGCACTGTGGCATAGAAGGCACATTTTGTGCTGCGCCTGTGCTCATCTGGCCCTCAGTGTTCTCCATCAAGCATGTTCTGCTGATCTACTGCACTGTGGAGAAAAAAGAGAGGCAGCAGGCAGCTAGGAAAGAGGGACAGAGGATAGAAAAAGAGAGAGAGGGAGGAGGAGTAGGAGGAGAAGTGCTCTGTGCTCAACAACCTGTAACCATGGTGACCTGTGGCAGCACACACAGCTCCTGCTAACCTCACACCTGTTACAGTGAAAGTGTGTGCGTCTCTTATAACCCTACATTTTTATGGTGTATCTCTCAGTGGAACTTTTAACAGAAGCTGTAACACATACAAACACACACCCATCTACAGAACAGTGCAAAAGTCAGAAACCACCTTTCATTTTAAGTTCTAGTCAAAGCCACCAATAAGCCAATGGAAAATAAGTGGAAAAACAGAAGTCTCCAGAACTGGAGTTCAAGACAACAGGGCTACTAACAACCACCCGGAAGACCTGATAGACCATCCAATCACCCCCATCAGATAAACAGCACTTAAAGCTTTCATCTTTGAGAGAGAGGAGAAAATCAAGCTGCTTCAGATCTGAAAACATCCACAGGTGTTTCTGTCCATCCTTCCACTGTGAGAAGACGACTCAGTGCTGTGGGTCTGAAAGGATGTGTAGCTGTCAAGAAGAACCTCGCTGAGAAAAGGAGACGGACACATCAAACAAAGAAGCTGAGCAATGGACTGACCACCCAGAATCAGGTCAGGAATGTGTAACTGGGATTATTTGGATTGTGAGAAGCAGAAAATGCAACCAACTTCTAATACTGAACTTTGGAGACGTGGAAAAAACTTCCTTGACTTGGCAGGTTGGGTTCAATTAAAACCAACCCTGGTGCGATTGCTCTATTAGAGCGGTTGGTAAGAGTGAGTGAGAATGTTGTCTCCAACAATAAATACAACAAATAAGTGGACCGAGACCCCTTGAGTCCCATCCGAACTGGGGTGCACACCACATGAGTGGACCGAGACCCTTTGAGTGCCATCCGAACTGTGGTGCACACCACATGAGTGGACCGAAACCCTTTGAGTCCCATCCGAACTGTGGTGCACACCATATAAGTAGACCGAGACCCCTTGAGTCCCATCCAAACTCTGGTGCACACCAAATAAGTGGACTGTGACCCCTTTGAGTCCCATCTGAACTCTGGTGCACACCAAATAAGTGGACTGAGACCCCTTTGAGTCCCATCCGAACTCTGGTGCACACCAAATAAGTGGACCGAGACCCCTTTGAGTCCCATCCGAACTCTGGTGCACACCAAATAAGTGGACTGAGACCCCTAGAGTCCCATCCGAACTCTGGTGCACACCAAATAAGTGGACTGAGACCCTTTGAGTCGCATCCGAACTCTGGTGCACACCAAATAAGTGGACAAACTACAAGTACAAATGCATCCCGAAAAACTTAAAGCGAGTCTCCTGAAAAAGAATGGAAGCTGTAATAAAATTGGATAATAAATAGTGAACAAACTGATATTAAATTTAGTTATCGAAGCTACATTTTCTGTTCTGTGAGACATTTTGACTGGAAATTAAATAAATGAGGGGTGGTCTCTGACTTTAGCACAACACTGAACACACTCCTATGGACACTAACTGGCCTCATGTGAAGAATAATATATTTGCAATAATTTATGACTGATCTTTATTGCTCACACTCCAGCAGCTGAGATTTTTAACCCTGAACCCATGACACACACACCTTCATCTGTCTCTCCACTCCTTCACTAAAGCACAATACTGCCCCCTTTTGGTAATTTGTGGATCCTACAGATTTGCAGGGATTTCTTGGTGATGATAAAATCAATAATGAGCGGTAACAAGCTCAAATTAATGCAACATATAGAAATATATAAAGAGAAAGACAGGAATAGAGAAAAGAGTGAAAGAAAGTGCACTTGAGGCATCATTAGCAGGCTAACATTTCATTTAGATCTGAATCTATTAGATTTATGTTTATTAAAAAAAATAGTAATTTAAAGAGTAAAATACTGACTTGCACATTCAAATCTGCATCACTCTTGGGTACGAGGTCTTCTAAAATACACTTTCTGACCAGAAGAGGGGGCAATGCACTTATAAAACATAGCTGTGGGACACTATAGTGAACCAGGCAGTTCATACAGGCAGATGTATTTGCATTAATGACTGAATAACATCTAAATTAAAGCTCATTTCATATTTTGGAGCACTATAGTTCAATTTAGAGCTTAACAACCCTGCAAATACAAGGCATATTCAAATATTGCACTGTTTTGTTAAAGGGCCAATTTCATAGCAAATGAATTTTCTCACTTTTGTTTTTTAATTCAGGTTTTATTCAGGTTTATTGAATTTGTCATGTCACACAAACCGCCACATTTGCTTATATCCCCAAATACCTGTTCAGCCTGCAGCAGTTTAGCTCCACCCAACCGCTCTGAAGTTATAAAAGCATTTCAACCTGGATTGCTTTTTGAATGAGGCACAATACAGGGTGACCAATCAGAACAGAGCTCATTTACATAAAGTTTTAAAGGCACAGTAACAAAACAGCCTGTTTAATACTAAAGGGTTAAAGAGAGGTTGGAAAATGGTTATGTAGAATTGTTTTAAGATTTTTTGGTATATTAAACTTCAAATATGATAACTGGACTGGACACTGCAAAAAATGGTGTTTTGTCAAGTGAAATGGTCTTAAATCTAGTCGATCCTTCTAATATTTCCCATTTTGAGATGGTTGTGCGCTTATTATAAGATAATCTGGCTTATTTTTAGACATTTTTTTACTTGTTTTAGGTCATTTTATTAAGTAAACTTATCTCACTGGTTGCTGGTTTTAAGCACATTTCTCGAAACACGCAAAAATCATTTGTAATTCCACATAGTGCTTGGACCCCGATGATTACCACTTGCAATGGTCATTTAGCTCTCAATTATCTCAAAGATAATTCAGAAACATTAAGACGAAATAAATTCAAATACTTGAAAATGAAACTTCACCGCTCACGATACGTCACTCTTTTTTCACATTTCTTTAATATTTCTCTTTCAGTGGTGGTCCTGTGGTGGTCCTGCAAAGGCCCTAGCCACTGCTCTACTGCTGAAGTGCTCAGTCAGAGGTGCTACATTAATATCGTTTCTCTTTAAAACGTAGTAGTTAAGCTTTACATGTAATAATTCAGCTATAATGATGTACCATAAAAGGTACTGTTGCAGTAATTATAACAGTGCTATAATAATAATAATAGCACTGCTACAACATATGTAATACAGTAGTAGTTACATGTATAAAAGTACAGTATGTGTAAAAGTTATTGAACCGTATAAAAGCTGTTCCTTTGAAGTTCATTTTAAATAAATATAAGCCAATTTTAATATACATAAATACAAAGCACTCTAATAGCAAACAATAGTATTCCCAGTACTATATATAACAGTACTATATATATTTCAATACATAATGTACTAATACTGTAACTATCCAAGCAAACAAGCTACGTTTGGACAGAACTGGCCTTAATCAGATGCCCTGTGTATATGTGACCAGAACAGTCATATATTTGTGTGCAAAAGGTTGAACACCTCTTGTCAAATTACATATTTGTATGTATATTTTAGTGCACAATTTCAAAATTTAGCAACTAAACAGTGACTGTGCAAGTAAAATGTGTTCCGTGAGCTTATTTCAGCTTAAAAATGTCAACAAAACATGTCAAACTTTTGCATACCTCTGTATATACACATGGTCTGGCATTAAATCAGCACAGTTTAAATGTAGCCTATGGGCAAACAAAACGGCCTTGACAGCGATGGGAGAAGTTACAGAGAGGTTATACAGGAATTTGTCTTGGCATGATGTGGCTTTTCAGGCCCGTCGTTCAAACTGAGGCCTCCTTTCCAATTCAAAGAATCATAAATCCCTACTCACTTCCCCTACTCCCTTCCTTTTGGTTAACCTATCAGAGGATCTGACTGTTTTTAAGCTTTCTGAACTGCTGTGACTGAAGAGTAGCTGAAAAATGAACTACATTAAGTGGAACTGGAAGCTACTAAATTAGTAAAAATGACCCCTATGACTCAAACTGTCCCATGCAAAAGTAGACAAAGTAATTAAGGAAATACTTTGGCAAAAAATCCCCCCCTTAAATCTAAACGTCAGAGCCTTCAGATCCTTCTAAGCCTTCAGTGATGGCCTAATAATTTATGAGAACTAAAAAAAAAAAATCTGTCTGCAATTTTAAGTTCATTTTTATCAATAGAATCAATGAACTCTACAAGTATTACAGTACATTGTTCTAGATATAAATAAACAGGCTCATTACTTAAAACACTCTGGCCAATCAGGAGTAGTTTTCTCTGTGGTATCTTGGTAGATATAACTAAGGGAGCTCTCCTATTGGTTAGGACTTCAGGAGCTGAAAAGAAGGCCTAACACATTACCTTAACCATCGGGCATAAACACCATGTGACGGAAGAATCAACCAATCATGCTAACTCTGTGAGAAAAACATTATTCTAGGCCTTCTGAACGTTCTAGATACTGAAAACAGCAGGTCTTTCTACTGAAGAGAGTCACTGAGGAATCAGCTTAGTGCTAACAAACTACTAAAATTCCATAGAGATGCTAGCAGAAGTTAGCATTATTGTTGTTTTTCCTCATGTTTTGACCCAGTTCTGACATTTATGGCTCAAACTGAAGGCCTAGCCCTAATCGTCACAGCTCACCACTGCCGAATGTTCATCAGCAAAGACATTTAGTGTCTAAAGTATGCTTCTTTAGTTTTGCACTGGAGCTATAAGGCTAATGTAGCTAACAAGTAATAGTGGCAATTACAGTCTAACAGCTAGCACTGTCCTAATTAGCATCCTGCACTTGCTTGACCTGGTTTCTGACACTGTTACATACTGTTTTCCATAAAAACTTATAGTACAGACAAAATCCCTCAAGATGGCTGCTACTACTGTTTTTAGCTATGCAACATACTTCTGTCCATTTTCAGATAATGTCAAAGCCCTTCCCCAGTATTTTCCCGGCATATGTTTACAGCTAATGTCCAGGTTTTGCGTCATTCAAACTTTCAGCCCCTACAGGGTATTTTCATGGGACATACATGTTCACATTCCCCATGAAAGTCCTGTTAGAAAAGCCCCCAAGGAACCTAAACCGATCTCGCTCTTGTGGACGCACAACATACTAGTGGGAAGTATGTGTTGTATCTTTCCAATGGTTAAAACATAGCTGACATATTTTGCCAACATTCCCCTCCTTCGATGTAAAATGGCTGGTCCTAATCTTCGTGCTTGAAACAGCCGAGCTACATGGGTAGGTAACAATAACACACTCGTAAAATAAAAGCAAAATTATAATATTTCACTGAATATTAGCGTTTTTATTTATATCCATACCCAAGTAGTGATTTTAGTATTCGAATACTGGCAACTCGAACGGGTAACCAACTATTCATGGACCCGTCAGTCTCTTTCTCTCTGTTCAGGTCGGAGAAACTTACTGAGAGAAAGCTAACAACCAAGTAAAAGCTGTTGTGTTTAGTTCTGCTTCCGTGATATAGCAGGCTGTCAATTACATGTTCATTAGAATATTAGGCCACACCCAGACAGTCTGTCTATATATTACTTTATTATATATAATACACATTCTATAGTATTATGTATTTTTTTCTTTCAATGTTCAATGCAAGTCTATTTAATACAGCACTCAGCTTTAGCACAATGCTAATATTTGTAATAATTTACACTCCCTCAGACTTTAAAGGGGATGGAATAACTGCATATTCAATGACTGAGATGTAAACAAAGTCATTCAGAGTGGCTGGATGTGACAGTTTATAGTGGTGGTGATGGGAACCAGGGGTCACCATGTCTACAACACAAATACATCCATTTTATTTGCTCTCCAGAATGACCAGTGGATCCAAAACTTATGTTTTCTTTGGGGACTATTTTACTCTAAATGTCCAAAGTTTTTTCTACAAACTACTGTAAAATGATATCTCTGTAAAATGACTAGTGTAAAATGACATCAGGCAGTGTATTCATAACAATTTTATGTAATAACCTTCTGTGAGGGAGCTTTTAGAGGTGGACGTCTGGTTCCTATCACCACCACTGTGAACAGTTCTGTTCAAGTTTTTCTAGAATGGAGCATTTCACACCATTTAATTATGCAGAAATGTTGACAATTTAGTGGACGGCCTCACTATGAATGGCCAGCGGCTTCTTCATCTCTGAATTGTGTGCAAAAAATTTCTGCCACTTTTCTTGAGCCGTATATCAGTAAAATATGATGTGCGGGCCTCGCGGGAGCTTCCCGGCAGTCGTACGAGGTCTCGTGCTGATCGAATGCTACACTGAATGCCTCACTGAGACTCTGACTCCAGCTTGAAGGACTCACTTCTGCACTTTGCGCAGCGGCTCTTGTCGTACTCGAGCAGGTCGAGCGACCGACTCCGCTCCGTCACCAGCCGCCTGAACGCCGCCTCCTCCCTCAGCCGCGCCGCTTCTTCCTTCGCATAAACACCCAGCTCCTGAGTGTAGCGGCCATACATCTGTACACAAAGAGAGAGGGAGAGAGAGAGAGAGAGAGACATTACATTAAAACTCAGACTGAGCTGAAATGCTAACAGGCCCTAAAACAGAGAAAGGAAAGTATGAAAGAAGGAGAGAGAGAGAGAGAGAGAGAGAGAGAGAGAGAGAGAGAGAGAGAGAGAGAGAGAGAGAGAAGGGAAAAGAGAAAGAGGGAGAGACAGATAGACATATAGAGAGATAGACAGACAGACAGATAGATAGATAGACAGACAGACAGATCTTAATGAAGAGCTGAATGCATTTTGAGTGTGTATTTGTATTTGGGTGACTATTAAGTTCTAGTGTTTGTTAGTAACGTTAGCGTTGCCAACACAGTTACTCTACATAGACCTTAAAAAAAAAAAACAAACAAACAAAACCACCACACACACACACACACACACACACACACACAAACACACAAACACACACACACACACACACACACACACAAACACACACACACAAATATGTTCTTTTCACTCAAGCAGAATAAAACAGGTTGAAAGTCACACAGGGATATATACGCTTTGAGATGCATGTAGTGTTTCTGACCACAGGATGACCGACTGCGGGATATTTATGACCGATAGACTATTCTGACTGAGTTTAGTACACATAATGACTATTTTCTATTACCTGTTTTAATCTCACACATCATTAACATCATAAAACTGTTTTAGGGATCTGAAAACTGAAAAACACACAGATAGATATTTACAGTATATAACTGTCCAGGGTTTAAATCAGGAAGTATATCAGTGTTTATCATCTTAAACTGGGGCACTTCGTATTTATGGACATTTAGTGCATATATGCACACATACACACACACACACACACACACACACACAGACACACACACAGACACACACAGACACACACACAGACACACACACACAGACACACACACAGACACACACACAGACACACACAGACACACACACAGACACACAGCGGAAAAGTCCACAGAAGACTCCCACTTCCTTCAGGCAATAACCATTTATCTACATGATGATCAGGTTACAAAAACAGAGAGAGAGAGAGAGAGAGAGAGAGAGAGAGAGAGAGAGAGAGAGAGAAAGATTAAAGAGAGAGAGAAAAGGGTACAGAGAGAGAGGTAGAGAGAGAAAAATACACACACACACACACACAAAACAGAAAATAGAAAAAAGTCAGAGAAACAAATGACAAAGAGAGAAAGAGGCAGAAACAGAAAAAAAGATAGAAAACAGAAGCAAGAGAGAAAGAGAATAGACAAAAAGAGAGAGAGCAGAGAAAACATACACATAAATAGAGAATAAAGAAAAAGAGAGAGGGTGAGAAAGAATAAAGAAAGAGAGAGGGGGAGAGAGAGAGAGCGGAAACATACCAAAAGAGAATGGAGAAAAAGAGAAAAAAAAAGAAAAAAGTGAGAGAAACAAAAACAGAAAAACAGATAGAAAACAGAAAAAAGAGAAAAAGAATAGAGAAAAATATAGACAGAGCAGAGAAAATATATAAATATAGAAAAAGAGAGGGAGAGAGAAAATGAAAGAGAAAGGGAGAGAATAAAGAGAGAGAGAGAGAGAGAGAGAGAGAGAGAGAGAGATAGACAGAGAGAGAGACAGAGAGAGAGAGAGAGAGAGAGAGACAGAGACAGAGAGAGAGAGAGAGAGAGAGAGAGAGAGAGAGAGAGACAGAGAGAGAGAGAGAGAGAGATGTGATGTGCTGACTGGGTGAGTTGGTGTTTTTCTAGCCTTAATGATCTAAAGCACAGCCAAGAGAGCAAAGGTCAGAGTACAATTATGATATTAGTCCACACACACACACACACACACACACACACACACACACACACACACACACACACTCACATACCCATACACACACACACCCATACACACTCACACCCACACCCACACACACACACACACACCCACCCACACACACACATACACACCCACACACACAGAGCAGAAACCCTTTCTGAAAGACCTGCTGCCACTGCTCACTCAGCCTGTTGGCACAACAGGATTAATCAGGGAGACCCAGGCGAGCGCCGAGTCCTGCGTCCTCCCTGTAAACGTGGGTGAAAGAGTTCAGTGTCCTGCCGAGTTCAGTGTCGGACAAAGAAAAGCTCTGTATTTGCTGAGGGAACCTTAGTTGTGGTTTTTGGGGATGTCTCACACCTGACCAGGCCTGTCTCAACACCAGAACTCTGACAATACTGACCACACCGAGTTCTGAATCACACCAACACAGTACTACAAACACCAAGAGCTTAATGGACTGAACACAGAACAAAAGCATCTGAATTAATTCTGCTTAATTTTAAAGGGCCCATATCAGTGAGTGCGTTTATATGCACTTAATAATCCGACAACTTCAGAAAATCCGATTTTGTCAGTAATCCAATCAACGCGTTTACATGCACTGGAGTAATCAGATAATGGGGAAACTCACAGAGGAAGACGTGACGTAAAAGTACTGGAAATCTCAAACTTCATGCCGTGACTTTTTTTTTTTTAACATGGCGGCACTTTACCAGAAAATATGAACATACATCATCTGGAAAAATTAAAAATATTTAAGTTCTTTATTTCGCCAAGCATGTATTTGGTTTCAGCGTTGCTCCAAAAGTGTTTTGCTGCATCTCGCCGCAACACTGCTCGCTTATTTCCCGTCTGTTTTCGCACATGTGCAGACTGGGAAATGCGAAAGAAATCAGAGTAAGAGTTCACAGGCACTGAGAAATCTGATTACTGAGCTAAAATCCAGCTCTCTTCATCAGATTTCTTAATCGGATTTCTAGATCGGAGTATGGTATTTACATGATAATTTGAATAATCATAACTGCAAAAATCTGATTATGATCAGACTGAGTGCATGTAAACACACTCACTGTTTCATGTAGTATGCAACCTCTGTTTAAGTTTCAAACAAACCAGTTCATATAGTCCATACACGAAAACTAAGCTTCGAAAATAGCCTATTTTAAATGAACTGTTTTTGTGATGCAGGAAAACCACAATATATACTTACATATCCACTCATTCAACAGTAGTTTAGCTCCGCCCATTCATACTGAAGATCTGAACAAAGTCATTTTACATCATTTATATCAGTCTAAAAAGGTACAAATCAAATCCAAACTGCCTCTGGAAGCAACATCAGCATGGGTTACCATGGCTGAGTAGCTGTACACAAGCCCAAGATCACTATGTGCAATGCCAGGTGTCGGCTGGAGTGGTGTAAAGCACGCCACCACTGGACTCTGGAGCAGTGGAAACGTTCTCTGATGAATAACGCTTCCCTATCTGGCAGTTTAATGGACGAATCTGGGTTTGGCAGATTCCAGGAGGACGCTACCTAGCAACAGTAAAGTTTGGTGGAGGAGGGATAATTAGCCTTAGTTCCAGTGAAGGGTGATGTTAATGTTACAGCATACAAAGACATGTTAGACAATTATATGCTTCCAACTTTGTGGCGACAGTTTGGTGAAGACCCTTTCCTGTTCCAGCATGACTGAGTCCCTGTGCACAAAGCGAGATCCATAAAGACATGGCTTGACGAGTTTGGTGTGGAGGAACTCCAGTGGTCTGCACAGAGCCCTGACCTCAACCCCACTGAACACATCTGGGATGAACTGGAACGTTGATTGTGTGCCAGGCCTTCTCGTCCAACATCAGTGCCTGACCTCACAAATGCTCTTTTGACTGAATGGACATGACTCTTTTGGAAAGCCATTCTAGAAGAGTGGAGGCTGTTATAGCCACAAATGGGGGCAACTCCATATTAATGCCCACTGTTTTGGAATGGGATGCCCACCAAACTCATAAGTGAGATGGTCAGGTGTCCACATAGTGTATCGTGGACAGGGAAGGAGTAATAAGGCTTCTTTGCATGTCTATCAATATAAATCAACAGTACCTATGTACGCAACTAAAGAACACAGACAACAACACTAAAACACAGATTAAAGGGAAGCGGAGATTCAATGTGAGATCACTTCGGTTTGATTAATGATGCCTGGGAGCAGCTGAGCCCAATGGGACCTCTAGAACAATGCACTCAGGCCATGGCAATCGTTCACAGCTATCTATCGCTAGCAAGCAAGCTAACTGATTAATTACTCCACTCGAAATGAGCTTCTCTCAGGTGAAAAGCAAAGATCTGACTTGGCGTAAGCCGATTTGGAGGGCGAGGCTGAGAGAAAGAGAGAGGGATGAACGAAAAGCAAAGGGATAAATGGGTGTGTGACTAGCATTTTAGCATTTGGAGCCCTCAAAAGTGCCTTATAATATCACAGAGCCACATCAAGGACTTCATTAACCCAAGGCGAGCCTTCGAAAACATCCAGAAACATGGCTAAACACAAGACCGGTAAACAAGTTCTACGCGATGAGATCTAAATATGGATGCAGGAATTTAAAAAAAGCCGCCAGGAAGCTAGCAAAACACGCTCGGAGAACAAAGACGCAGCGAGCTGAAAACCTATGATTAGGCCTCATATAGGCACTCAAATATGCGTGTCTGACTGATGTAATTGCTGCCAGATGAATGAATGACGGCAAAAGAGGGAGAATGATGGACTCCCAGTCTTCACCTCGTCTTAGCACTAATGAAAAACGTGTTTTTGCGTGCGTTATTGACCATAACGTTTCGAAAACAAGTCCAGATTCGCCTGAGAATGCAAACCACCTCACAACTCTCGGACAAGTAAAAGGCCACGCACATGTCTGTTTCTCCATTCTGCTCCTTTTCACTTAGCTAATAAGCGCTCACCGAGAAGCTAACATCTGCTCGAACACAGCAACAGAACGAGGCACGTCATTAAGATGCCTGGCGGTTTTTCCCTGTCAGTCTCAGTTCAGTTTTCAGTGAATGTCATCTTCTTCGCCTCAACATGCTGCTTTCATTACAGTGCTGGAATACAAATTCCCCTGTTAGCAGTAGATGCTAAAAAAAAAGGATCATTTACTTGAAGTTATTTCTGATAAAGTGTTTAACTTAACAGTTTTCATGTTTAATAATACATAACAGAGTAAAAAAAACATGAAAACACAATGAAAAACACAAAAAAAACATGAAAACAATACTTAAAAAACCAAACACTTCACAACCGAACCTCCAACTTAGCTTGTTTAGCTGCCTAGCTAACTAAGCTTAGCTAAACAGCTACTGCATTCCTTCACTATTTTTCTTTTGTCGTTTTAGGCAGTCATTTCTTTACCAAACCTAAACCTGTCGCTTATATATGTTGTGTTGTGAGTGCCTGTTAGCTCCCTCACTTAGCTAATGTAAGCTAATATTCAAAGTAAGCTAACAGGTTAGCTTAAGTAGCCAATAGTGGACTCCGGAGCATTTGACCTTCTTTCTCTAAAGCCACAGTCGCGCTAGATATCTGCAGTTTGCATCGCCTTGAGAAAGAGCCTGACCAAGACATGACCGGAAGACCGCTGAGAAAAGAAAAGTCCTTCACGTTGGTGCAGTTACCAAGCTAGCTAACTCACTAACAGTAACGGGAGAATAAAATGTTGTGAAAGTAAAACGTTTAGATGGGGTGGTCAGCAGCAGGGGGGGGGCTTTGAGCTAAATATGATTAGCCAACAAGCTAAAAAGCTGGCTAACTGGCTCACAAATAGAACAAGACACAAAAGTAAAGATGATAACTCTCCTGACTGACCACATCATGTTTTCTCCCATTATTGTGCAAAGAAAGCTGTAAGCAAATGCTTTAAACACTGTTAACCTAGCAAGACACTGCAAAACTAACATATCGCTGCTGTCGGAACAAAACCTCATGCCTTTCTTTGTTATTTTTCGCTTTTTTGACATAATTTGAACTTTTTTTACGTTGTGTGTAAACACCATGATGAATGGACTAAAAGAAATGGCCCAAAATTACTTGCACAAAATTCTGGTTCCACTGACTTACACTGAGAGTAGAGTATGTTTTTTCCTACTCCTGTAAAGTTAACATTTTGGAGATGTTATCATGATCATGCTAGGTGACCAACTAAACCAGCATCAGACCGGCATTGTTTTTGCCATGACAACCAGTGCCATGAATGCAGGCAAAACAGTAGCGCTTTTGGTTGAAGATGCAAATTTGTGTGTCAAAATTCACCAAAATTGAGCTTAACGCAAAGTTTCGGATGCAAAATTGCTTATTTATTTTGACAAATTCCACTGAAAAGAACATTTCATTTCTAAATTTTGCTGGCAAATGCTAGCAAGACTGAGCCTTAAGGCAAATATTTAACACAGAATGTTTAATGAAATTGCTGAAGTAGCTTTTCAGCAAACAGCTTATTTGTCTTTACAGAAGGGCAAATTATTGATTCATTTGGACTTAAGTGGATTAGCACTGCAGTAGCAGTACTTAAAAGTATAAAGTACAAACTACTTAAAATAAAGTAGTTCATTACACATTAAAAGTCACAAACACAATTACTTTACATTCTGTATCAAGAGGTACACACACACACACACACACATATATATATATATGTGTGTGTATATATATATATATATATATATATATATGTATACACACACACACATGAATTCCATTTCCATTTTTCTTCACTTGTTTCAAAGAGCTATGAGTGAGAAATAGATAATACCAAAATTCACACTTACTGCAACGTGGTTTACAATCACCATTTATTATTTTGACCAAAATTACATTTGTTGGATCACATGGACGTCACGCTTTGACTAAACAGCCGCTGAAAAACGTCCGAGGTTGGTCAGGACATTATAAACAAAAAAAACTGAGATTTCTTCTTTTGCAATCTCAGTACTGAACAGGTCAATACTGAGATACTGAACATGTCAATACTGAGATACTGAACAACAATACCTGAGGTGACCTTGTTCTGCTGCTGGAGCACCAGTTAAAATACAGTCTCCATCAACTTCATTAGAAGCACCTACCTTATACTTGCACTCACTGGCCACTTTCTGAACTCCACTGACCTAAAATCAAGGTGGAGCTCCAAGATAGGTGGAGTACTGTTGTGAAGCATTCTCAGCTGTGTTTTATGCAATGCTTACTCAACATGGCAGCACTGCTGCAAGCAGACTAGAAAACTCAGTAGCACAAAGGAAAACGGAGCAGCATGCAGGAGAACATTTGATATTTAAAATATTTTATCCCCTGTAGGTTATAAATAGTTCAAAAAACAAAATTTACCCTAATTCAATCCCAGATGTCAATCAGTCAGACATATATCAGACATATTTGGAGTTAAAATTTTGCTTCTTTACTTTAGAACTGGAGAAGAATATTTATTTTTATTTATTTATTATTTACGTTGTTTCCCGTTATTAAGTTCTTCCAGCTACTGCAATGTACTCTGTATCAAAATTAGGGCTGTCAAATGATTAAAATAGTCATGATTAATCACAATAGTTAACTGTGATTAATCTCTAGAGATGCACCAAAATTTCAGCCACTGAAACATTTTGGCTGAATATGGTCAAAAATAGCACTTTCTGTTTACTCCCGAAATGTTTTGCTGGCCAAAAGTTCAGAGCGTCCCTAGAGATTAATTGCGATTAAGTAAGCAAACTAATGCAATTAATCGTAATCACTTTAATTGAAATTTCAGCCACTGAAATATTTCTGCCAAATATATTAATCAGTAGTGTCACTTTCTGTTTACTCCCGAAATGTTTTGGTGGCTGAAATGGTGGAACCTCCCTAGAGATCAATCGTGATTAACTAAGCAAATGAATGTGATTAATCGCTATTACTTTGATTGAAATCTCAAGAGGTCAAGGTATGATTTGATTTTTGATACTTGGTATCAAAATTATGGCTGTGAAGTGATTAAAATGACTGCAATTAATCGCAATAGTTTGTGTAGTTAATTGTGATTAATCTCTAGAAATGCACCAAAGCCACTGAAACATTTCGGCTGAATATGGTCAAAAGTGACGTTTTCTGTTTACTCCCGAAATGTTTTGGTGGCCAAAAGTTCAGAGCATCCCTAGAGATTAATTGCGATTAAGTAAGCAAACTAATGCAATTAATCGTAATCGCTTTCATTGAAATTTCATCAACTGAAATATTTCGGCCGAATATATTAATCAGAAGTGTCACTTTCTGTTTACTCCCGAAATGTTTTGGGGGCTGCAATGTTGGTACCTCCCTAGAGATCAATCGAGATTCACTAAGCAAATGAATGTGATTAATCATGACTACTTCAATCATTTTACAGTCCTGATTTTCATACAAAGTACTGGAAATCAAATTGAATCTTGATTTCGGAACCGAGAAACATGTCGAACCTGAAAAAGTGCATCTCTCTACACCCCAATCTGAATGTTTCACAGTGTGAAATCCTAGATTGTGGCCTGCAGAGACCAGAACAAGAAGTACGAAGTGGCGCGGTTGGCCTGAAGCGAATGGTGCACCATCCTGTTCAGAAATCCTGCAGAGAACACTGTGTGCATGTGTGTGTGAGAGTATAAAGGGCATAATAGCCCCATACAGTACTAAACAAACTCCGGCCAGCATTTTGGACTAGCGTTCAGCTGGCCAGCTTTGGTTGGACTGTGTCCGAATGGTCAGGAACTTGGTTGGCAATTAACAGGCCACAAAGTCTCACAAAGACTGTTTAACCATCTCCATGAACACCGTCAAAAAAAATGAGAAAAAGATGAAGAATTAGTTTGGGAGTAAACGCAGGAGGCAAAGTAAAGAACAGTAAAAGGACAGTAAGAAAAAAAGAAAGGAAGAGAGAGAAAGCAATGGAGGAAAAGTTTTGGCACTACCGCTGGCTTCCATGCCAACTGAGGCCCTCTCGAAGCGACAGAACAACAGAGAGCTGGAAAGGACAGAAGACGTACGAGTGTGGACACATGGGGCCTGAATGAACGAGGGGAGAAGAGAGGGAGTGGAGGGGAAAGAAATATTACAGCACAGCGAAAAAAGAAAGAGAAACAGCCTTGAGAAGAGGTGAAGATGTCATTCTTTCTGTCGGTCACTCCCTCGCTCTTTTCTTCCTGTCCTCCTCCTACCGTCCTACTCGCTCGGAAATTCAAATTCTTCTCACTCTGCCAGATGAATCGGCCTACTGTTCATACAGCCACACACCAACACGCTCATCTGGAGCTCACAGAAATCAGGGTGTAGTACCGTTTATGACCAGAAGGGGCAGCGCAGTGCTTTTACAATGTACACAATCTCTTAAGGAGTCCATATCATGGAGAGAAAAACTCTGTCCTCTCCATCTTCCAATCAACATTCAACTACGTTGCAGTGTTTTATTTCATGACCACATCGGCTAGATTCCAAATTGCTCCCACTCCCTAGGTAGTGCACTATGTAGGGCACTGAATAATGGCTTCTACACCCAAATAGTGCATCATATGTCTAAAAGAAATCATTTACATTAGCCATAAACTGCACCATACCTCATTTAGCTCACTGTGCTCAGAAGCCATATATTCCTGATCTCCGCAGTGCACTACGTAGGGAGCAGGGAGCCATTTGAGATTCGGACCTAGTATTTGAAAACGTTACGCTGTACCTTCCCTGCACTTCCCGTTATAAACTACACTATGTAACGTCATATCCGGACCTGAGAGCGAGGGTCCGACAGCCGGGGTGCGAGAGTGGCTCTGCAGTTAGACTCTTCTCACACATTCAGCCTATAGCCGTTTAGCTCCGCCCACTGACACTGAAGTTAGATGGAGTGTTTCAGCTCAGCCCTTTTTTTTTTTTAAAGAGTTCTTTGAACAGATTTTTGCGGCCTGATTGATTCAAATGCAAAACACAGTCGTCAACAATCAGTGTGACCAATTTTCACCAGACTGTATAATCAAAATCATAATAGACACCAAATAATCCTCAGCTTTACATACAAATATACAGTACTGTACTGAAGTTTTGTGGTTCTGTATATTCAGTGTAAAGTGAATCTGTGTGTTTATAGACGTGACTGTGTGTGTGTGTGTGTGTGTGTGTGTGTGTGTGTGTGTGTGTGTGTGTGAGAGAGAGAGTTGGGGGGTGTAAATGTCATGGCAGTACTGAGTGATGCCTCACTGCCTCATTAGAGCTGCACTCAGTACATCTCTCTCTCTCTCTCTCTCTCTCTCTCTCCACTTTTCCATCTCTCTTTTTCCCTGTCTGATTTTTTTGTTTCTTTCCTCTTTTCACTCGCCCTACTCTTTTCTCTCATCTCTCTTTTTTCTCATTCTTTCTTTCTTTTTTCTATCTCCTTTACACTGTCTTCTCTTTTCTCTCCATCTCTTCTTCTCATTTTTTCAGTCTCTCTCCTCCTTCCTCTGCTTTTCTCCCCATCTCTTTCTCTCTTTTATCTCTCCCTATCTCCCTCCCATCTCTTCCTCCCTTTTTCCCTCTCCCTCTCTCTCATCCTCTTTCTCTCTCTCCCTCCTCCCTCTCTTTTTCTCTCATCATCTCTCCCTCCCATCTCTCTCTCCCTCTTTCTCTCTCCCTCTCTCTTCCTCTCTCTCCCTTTTTCTCTTTCCCTCCTCCATCTCTTTTTCTCTCCCGCTCTTCCCTCTCTCTCCCTCCTCCCTCTCTTTTTCTCACTCACTCTTCCCTCTCTTCTTCTCTCTCCCCATCTCTCCCTCCCATCTCTCTCTCTACTCATCTCTCTCTCTTTTTCTCTCCCCTCCATCTCTCTCTCTCTCCTTTTGTCCTTTTCCTGTGGTGAGAGGTCCAGGACAGCCTGTCCACTGTAACCTTATCAACAGCTGTGACAACACTTGAAGTGTCTGTGTGTGTGTGTGTGTGTGTGTGTGTGTGTGTGTGTGTGTGTGTGTGTGGGTCAGAGCGAGAGTGTCGCTGGTGCACGTGTACAATCTTCCTTCCAGTACATCCAGATATTCTGTGGAGTCCAGGTGCTGCTGGGAGTCAATTATCAAATCATGAACTTCTCTCTCTGTTCTAACTGTTCAAACAGCACCTCTACGACTGCTCCGCTCTCCTCCTCCAGCGCACTCGTTTACTCTCTGAAGGAGATTCACCGTAACAACAGTCACTGTAGCAGGTTTCACTGGACTGTGTGAACACACAGCAGAACAAACACCACGGAAACTCCTTAATTTCACAAACACTGCACTGAAGTTTAATAAATGAATGAATGAATGAATGAATGAATGAATGAGTGAAGACTGTCATTTGTGCCCTACATGCTTTAAAAGATGTTTTTTTTTAAAGGGTTCTATATAGATAGAACAAAGATAATGGCTCTATATAGAACCAAGGACCATTTGCGCGCTTAAAGAGTTCTTTAAAATGAAGTGGTTCTTTAGTTTGATGGAGAATTTACCCCCACACTGCCTTTCAGCCTAACCCGAATTTTTGGGAAAAGCACCAATCTGGCAACCCTGTGGAAAACAATCCTGCAGAGAGAGAGAGAGAGAGAGAGAGAGAGAGAGAGAGAGAGAGAGAATTTCTGGTTGCAGCTTCACTGTAGCAGCTGTTTTCAAACGGTTCTTTGCGGTTTCAGCTCCGTTTACTAGCAGGTTGCTGTAGTTTTCATCAAAACTACAGATGATGTTCAACATTATGAAAGCCTACAGCGCTGCGACCGACAGCTGTCGACCAGTTGTCACAGTTTTTGTGGAGCGACACTCGTTACCTGGACTATAAATTGGCCTTTATGCACCGCTGGGCTGCAGGATCCAGTGATTTAAACTCTTACGTAGTGCACGATGTAGGGAGCAGGGAGCTGTTTCAGATTCAGCCCCAGTTTGGGAAGAGGAGCGCCGTTAGAGTTGCGGTGGTAATTTGGTAAAAAGTGCTTATAAAGTGAAAGTTTTTACATTAAACAGTGCTGCTATCATATTTTCATTGTTATACAACAAAAAGTTCATGAAATGACCACAATATACAGCGATGAGTGACCGAACGTTCTCCTCATTCAGCGGGCCATGATTGCTTGGCAACAATCCATACTCTGTGTCAAACACAAGGCCCGTGGACCAAGTCAGGCCTGTGACACAGTCCTGCGAAATGATTTTAATTTTCTATTCTTACTATCCCCACAACAGTTCCCAGCATGCACTGCAACATAGTGTGCATTTGAACCTCCTTTCTCCAAAAACAGCACTTGTAACTGAGACTGAGCACGAGAGAGAGAGAGAGAGAGAGAGAGAGAGAGAGAGAGAGAGAGAGAGAGAGATGAATAAATAATAAAGGGAGTGTTTGAAGAGGTTGGGAAAGGTGAAAAAAGAGCGAGGGATGGATGCAATGAAAGGAGTGGAAATCAGATCCATATAGAACGTTAACATCCTGCAGAGAGAGAGAGAGAGAGAGAGAGAGAGAGAGAGAGAGAGAGAGAGAGAGAGAGAGAGAGAGAGAGAGAGAGACACTGTTCACCCATCTCCCACAGAGAAAGAGATTGAAAGAAGAGAACAACAGAAGAAAAAGAGGGAGAGAAATATAGATAGCGATAGAGGGGGGAGTGGGGAGGGGCTGTTCATCCAGCTCCCACAGAGAAAGAAAAAAAAACTGAAAGAAGAGAGTCATAAGAAATGCAGAGAGAGAGAGAGAGAGAGAGAGAGAGAGAGAGATAGATAGCAAAAGAGAGAGAGAGTAGAGGGTGAGGGAGAGAGGGAGAGAAGAGAAAGAAGAGAGAGAGAAGAGAAAGGAGTGAGAGATAGAGATGGAGGGAGAGAGAGAGAGAGACAGAGGGAGACAGAGAGACAGAGAGAGACGGAGAGAGAGATAGAGAGAAATATAGATAGCAATAGAGGGGGGAGTGGGGGGGGGGCTGTCCATCTATCTCCCACAGAGAAAGGAAAAAAAAAAACAAAGAAGAGAGAGTCATAAGAAATACAGAGAGAGAGAGAGAGAGAGAGAGAGAGAGAGAGAGAGAGAGAGAGAGAGAGAGAGAGAGAGAGATGGGGGTGTTTATGTGCTGAAGGATCAATTCCTGTAATGGAGTAAAAATGTGTGTGTGTGTGTGTGTGTGTGTCTAAAAGCAAAGAGTGATTTGCTGACAGCCTCAACTCACTCACCCTCCCAACTTCTCCCCCACCATCACTCCCTCATCCCCCCATCCCTCTACACCTCCTCTGAACCTCCTCTAGCGCTCCTTGTGTAGCTCCCATCCCACATACACACGGCAGTGACTCTGTCCATTACCTTATGGAGTCGTCTGTCCATCACACGTTCAGCAGAGAGGGAGGAGGAGTGGAAAAACGATGAACAGATGAGAGATTAAAGGAAGGAAAGGAAAAGAACAGGAGAAGTGCAGCAGCCGACGCTCAGTTCAAACCCTACAGACAGTAAACTAAATACATCTGAACTGAAGCCAACCGGACGCAGCCGATCAGCCAGGACACGCTCGCTGTCTGACACTCGGTTCTCATTAAACATCTGAAAAACTGAATATATGGTTCTATATAGCACCAAAAAGGTTCTTCTGTTGTTATGATGTCATGCTTCTGGGTGCTATAAAGAACGCTTTTCAAAAAGGTTCTACACAGAACCATCTATTGCACATTCATGCACATCTTCCATCAATCCAAGAGCCCTTTCATGATCCAAAGGGTTCTTTGAGTGTTCATGGTTCTATACAGAACTATTTTCTTTACTAAAGAACCCTTGAAGCAACTTTAAGGCTGTACACATTAAATGTAACTTTCCCAGGTGGTTGTTAGGAGACTCAGTCCTCTGTATCTTGTAGTTTCACCGCACTGACCACCCTGACGTGAGTACTGGGTTCTCGATACTGGTCTTCATATTATTTGATATCAGACTGAAAATAAAAGTCATTTGTATCGTCCATCTCTAAACAAGTCCAGGGTGAAGCACCGTTGAGAAAACAATGAGAAACAGAAGGAACACAATGTGCAAAACAGGCCAGGACAAAAACACACACACACACACACACACACACACACACACACACACACACACACACACACACACACACAGCACAAACAGGTGTTTGTGTAATCTGTGAGAGTCAGAGGTGTTGTGTTAACTGCTGTGTTAATCTGATAAAAGGCCTCTGAACGACTCCGGCCTCTGTTAACAGATTAACTCTGTGCACTTTATCATGTGAGAGGAGATTAACTAAGATCAGTTCACACACACACACACACACACACACACACACACACACACACACACACACACACACTCACACACACACTTTCATTCAAAACCAGGACACAGGCTCATACATATGGCCCATATATAATGATATTCAAAATATACTGAATATTTATTGTGAAGTCAATATAGTATAAAAAATTATTTATATAAAATTAAAAGCACTTCTATTGATCCCTTTGTTATGACATTTTCACACAATGTAAAGTCCAACAGGCTTTTTCAAATAATATTTAAATGTATAAAACGACAAAAAAATTCAAAGTTTTCATCCCAACAGTGATGATATGTAAGTACCTAAATGTAAGAATAATGATGTCCCATATTTGTGTGTGTGTGTGTGTGTGTGTGTGTGTGTGTGTGTGTATAATTAATAACTATATTTATAACAATGCCACTGAACTTCTTTCCTCCTTTCCTTCTTCCTGTAATTAATATTGCCCTGAAAAACTATGCATATTTTAACAGGTCATTTATGGATAATCTGGTTTGAAACACCAGCACCTGTCAGGGATGCTCCCTGTCTCCACTACTCTTTTCTTCATATACTAATGAAGTGAGCACAGTTTCATTGTATTGTTTACTTAAGGTGATTTGTGTATATAATATGTACATATATGTGTATACACCAAAAGTATTATGCAATATATGTATCGATATGTAGTAACAAACTGTGCAGCAGCAGATGAGCTATTGTCTCTGACTTTACATCTACAAGGTGGACCGACAAGGTAGGAGTGTCTAATAGAGTGGACAGTGAGTGGACACAGTGTTTAAAAACTCCAGCAGCACTGATGTGTCTGATCCACTCAGACCAGCACAACACACACTAACACACCACCACCACGTCAGTGTTACTGCAGTGCTGAGAATGATCCACCACCCAAATAGTACCTGCTCTGTGAGGGTCCATGGGGGTCCTGACCACTGAAGAACAGGGTAAAAGGGGGCTAACAAAGTATGCAGAGAAACAGATGGACTACAGTCTGTAACTGTAGAACTACAAAGTGCACCTATATAGTAAGTGGAGCTGATAAAATGGACAATAAGTGTAGAAATATTTATTGAATAAGCAACAAAAGCTAAACAAACTCAAAATGTGTTTTCATTTGGAAAATAATGCTGCTCAGAGATGATCGTCTCCGCTGATGTAACGATATGCTTACTCGGGAGATTTTAACTCGGCATTACTGAGTATCCGAGTCGATTCCCACACAGGCACGGTAAGTCTTGCCTCAGGCGCAGCTCCAGCTTTGGATTCATATTCATTACTCACGACAATCCGCAGAATCTGGGGGATCAGAACATACCTGGCAACCTTTCACAACATCCCTCTTACTCCCACACCTCCCACACACCACTGCTCAATCCCCAGCCACAACCTGGCAGCCACACGCGTATCTGTATCAACCTGGCAACGTGTTCGCATTCAGGTAGGTGTTTTGAAAGCATAATCTCATCACACTTGGCCTTAAAATTCCTCAAAAAAATCCCTTCTGGATATTTTTATACCTAAATACATGGCAGCCCTCCAGATTTCAAAAGCAGGTAAGTTTTCTGTATCATCAGACTAACGTTATACAGTTAAAGGGTTGCCACTTTATTAGAAAAATCTTCCTCGTACTTTCATTAACAGGCCACTTTATTTGAAACACCTGCTTTGTATTAGCAATGACTGGACACTTTATTGGAAACACCTACTTTGCAATACCACTAGCTGGCCACTTTATTCAAAACACCCACCTTGTACTTCCACTCACTGACCACTTTATTAGAAACACCTGCTCTGTATTACCACTAACTGGCCACTTTATTAGAAACACCCACTTTGTACTTCCACTCACTGGACACTTTATTAGAAACACTGACCTTGTACGTCCACTAACTGGCCGCTTTATTAGAAACACCCACTTTGGTCTTCCACTCACTGACCACTTTATTAGAAACACCTGCTCTGTATAACCACTAACTGGCTACTTTATTAGAAACACCTACTTTGTACTTCCACTCACTGGCCACTTTATTGGAAACACCTACTTTGTTCTTCCACTCACTGACCACTTTATTAGAAACACCTGCTCTGTATTATCACCAACTGACCACTATATCACTTTTCACCTTTATTTAAAAAAATGATTTAAGCCCTTCAAAGGCACCATAACAAAACAAAACGAGGCTGTTTAAGCCTGTTTAGAGATAAAAAGAGGTCATAGTCATAACTAGTCATGTAACAAATCTCAGAAATATGTTTAAAAAAGTGTAGGATACAGCCCCTTTAATTCAATGAACCATACAGACACAGGAAAAACTGGAAGAAGAGCAAGAGCCCTTATTAAAAAAGAGCTCTGCGGACTGGCACTCATCTCCAAAGGAGACACAGCTGGGGCAGGAATCAGCGGGATTCACGCAGATATCAACAGCCTAACAGCTGCACTCCTCTCATGACATAACACCACCGTTCTTTCTCACAGCGTCTCGCACAACCACACGCGGGATTCCCCCACGTCTGAAAATGTGCACAGCAGTGCTTTCTTAGTACATCCTCAATCACAACTCCCCCGCACTAATTCTTCAGGCCATGCTCCATAAATACTTTAACTCCCACAATCCCTCGCACTCTCGTGTACGTGAAAACCATATCATGACATCCTAAAGACAATAAGGTGATTCCTTCTCCTCCTCAGCGTTGGAGGTGATGCAGTAGTTCTTATGAAGAATCTTGTTACTTACATTACCTCTGTATCTCTGACAGAACGATATTAATTACATGCAATACATTTAAATCGTATATTTCCTCTATATAGATTATCCATTCCTGTCCTTGTATGTACTTTACGCAGAAGTTTTGTGAAGAAATTGCCATGACATATTTGGTGCCTTAAGTTAGCACTGGAGCTACATGTAGCAATGGAAGCTTATTGTCCAACAGCTGCATGACTGCAGCATGTTTCAGACTTAATTTACTAATATATAATATCACAATACGTATATCTGAAAATATACCAGTGGTAAGGATGTTAGTCTTATTTTCACGTTGATGTTATTTCCCATGAAAAAAATCAATGAAGGGCTACAGGGTCCTGGGAATAGAGGACACTAGGAATATAGGATCCTGGGAGTATAGGACACTGGGAATGTAGGGCTCTGGGAATACAAGGGAATACAAAATCCTAGGAATATGAAACTACAGGAGCCAGAAAATGCAGGACTTTGGGAACATGGGACCCTTCGAAATATAGGGCCCTGGGAATATAGGAGCCTTTGAAATATGGCTCTAGAAATATAAAAACACTGGAAATATAAGACCCAGGGAATATAAGACCCTGTGAAACAGAGGGCCCTGGCAATATAGGCCACTGGGAATATAGGGCCCTGGGAATAAAAGACCCTGCGAATGTAGGGCTCACGGTATATAAGACTTTGGGAATATGGGATCCTTTGAAATTACAGGACCCAGGAAATACAGGGTCTTGGGAATATGGGACCCTTTAAAATAGGGACCTTTTAGCCAACTGTGTCTGAACACATCGGATTAGACCTCTGCGCTTAACCCATCCGCGCAGTGAAACACCACATACACACTAGTGAACACACACACACACACACACACTAGGGGGCAGTGAGCACACTTGCCCGGAGCGGTGGGCAGCCCTATCCATGGCGCCCTGGGAGCAGTTGGGGGTTAGGTGCCTTGCTCAAGGGCACTTCAGTCACATACTGTCGACTGAGGGGATCGAACCAGCGACCTTCCGGTCACAAGGCTGGTTCCCTAACCTCCAGCCCACGACTGCCCCGTATAGGACCCCAGGGAATATAGGACCCTCGGAAATACAGGGCTCAGGAAATATAAGACCCAGGGATTATATGTCCCTGGGAAAATAAGGGACTGGGAATATAGGGCTCAGGGAGTACAAGAACCCTGGGAATATGGCACTCTTTGAAATATGGGACCCAGGGAATTATAGAAGCCTTTGAAATATAGGACCCTAGAAACATGAAACCCTTCAAAATACAGGTCCCTGGAAATATAGAACCAGGGGAACTTGTGATGTAGTGATACCTGCCTCCAGTGCAAAATTAAAGAGGCAAACCTTAGACATAAAACGCAGCCTGGCTGATCAATTACATCTGTGGTCTGAGAGAAAACGGAGTAAAACTGATCTTCCGCCAAACCACTGCTTTTGTGTGAGACTGACGTTACGGAATATTATTACCATTTTTTATCGCTCTCCTCAGTTTCATAACAGGAGTGTGTGAGCCACAGGATGAATTTAGAAAGATCTTAGCTTGGTAGCAACAGTGTGATGATCAGGCTCTCATCTCTACTAAAGCCCACTAACACCCCCCACTGCGGACAATAAAACCTGTTGTTGTTGAAGCAAGGCAGAGAACAATGTTTGTCCAAAGTGTGAACTCCGGGGTGTGTGTTAGTGTGAGAGTGTGAGAGATGGACGGCGGAATGTGTGAGATGGATGGAGAGTGTGTGCACTTGTATTAGAACACCAAGTGCCATAAGTCCTAAATACACACGCTGTACAAAACAATACACTGTGGCACAGTTAGGCTGATGCTAGCATAACTAGGGCTGGCCCGAACAGCATTTTACACACTTTGGATTCCTCGTTGGTGTTTCTGAGCGAGTACTCGAGTACTCCTTCTCTATACCACCCTTAAAGGAACCAAATGTACCAAGTTTTCCACTCATCCCAAATGTTGCCAATCATTCAAGACATGATTAGAGTCAAAATGTTGCTTCTTTAGTCTAGAACAGGAGCTATGAGGCTAACATGGCTAACAAACACGAGAACGCAATAGACACCCAAATCTTGTCTGTAAATGCACTGCCAAAACTGCCACGCTGCTTAAACCAGTCATGCGAACTCGACGAAGTGGTTTAGGACACAGCATGACAGCGTCTATATTCATATACAGAAGTTCAGCTTGAAACTCTTTCAAAATCTTTGTTTGGCTTGAATTGTTACTCTGCATATTTTATCTGTCTACCAACAGGAAAACATGACTATTTCAGTATTCTAATGCTGGCACCTCATATGGGTAGAGTCCCCAAGCACATCACTATTTTGGCCATATTACATCAGACATGACATTTTTTTCTGTTTCATTTTGGGTTTTTTTTTAACTCCTCTAAATCTTAAATACCACACAATAACAAAAACTATCAAATCGTACGAAGATCTACTAAAACATTCCAAAAACTACCAAGCTGCATTAAAAGAAATGCCAAACCATACCAAAACTACCAAAGTATACCAAAAACTACCAAATCATACAAATTACTACCAAACCATACCAAAAACTAAAACTATACCAAAAAAAAAACCAAAGCATATTAAAAGAAATGCCAAACCATACCAAAAACTAATCTACTAAACTACCAAATCCATGCCAAAATCCTAAACTATAACAAAAGCTACCAAATTATACAAAGAACAACCAAACCATACAAAAGAACTACCAAAACCATACCATGAACTACAAAACCATATTAAAAACTAACAGACCATACCAAAAACTAGCAGAGAAAAAAAAATAATAAAAACTACCAAATAATATCATAAACTACCAAACCACACCAAAAACTACCAGACCATACCAAACACTAGCAAAGAATACTACAAGTACCAAACCATACCATAAACTACCAAACCATAACAAAAACCACCGGGCCGTACCAAAAACTACCAAAAACCACAAAAACTACCAAACCCTACCATAAATTACCAAACCATACCAAATACTCAAATACTGAAAAAGTCATATTTAATTGTGTATTTTTTGTTTTCCTGTAACGAAATGTGCTGAGTATTCGAAACAGTTCACTGGGTGCTCAAGTACCTGTGGACATCCCTATTTTTGACCAAATTAAATTTCACATAAAATCTATTTTCAATTCTTTTCCATTTTCTAAATTTTCTATTTAACTCCCCAAAATCGGTATCGGGCACAATATTTTCAAAATCGGTCAGGGCCCATGTCCTCACACGTGCAGTAATACACGTGCACTGTGTGAGAGAAACACTGAGGTGTGTGTGTGTGTGTGTGTGTGTGTGTGTGTGTGTGTGTGTGTGTGTTCCTGCTAAGCTGTGCTCATGTGGAATGCTGACCGGCTTTTCCGGGAGTTTGGCGAACTACAGCCACATTCTGACCCCACCAAAACCCACCCAAACACACACACACACACACACACACACACACACACACACACACACACACACACACACACACACACAGCAAAACTCACAACCATGTCATCTCGCAATACATCACAAGTCAGCAGCAAAAAGCGGTGGTGAGGACTTTAACCCTTACAGATCCATGAAGGACCAGCCAGGAACCAACTAATAAAACACTGTGATAAAGTCCACACCCTGAACGTTTATTCACACAGCGCTGGACGAGGCTCTGTTACAGCCACACTGATAGAACACTTTGATGTGTAGATGCTCTATTAATGGATCAGTTAAAAAACACAAAACACATGCACGTTAGTACTTAACATTATATAAGAAATAAAAGGCTATTCAGTGTTGATCTTATCAGCTCAACACCTTTGCACCCAATAAAGACGTTCGTGAAAGTGTGTTAACAATACATCATTGTGCTGTTGGACACGACAAACTGGTGTAGATATTTACTGCCTGGACTTTATTCGCTATTTTATTTATTAACAATTCAAACAACTGCCAAGACGCCACTAAGAACATGACTTACGGACGTGGCAGCCTCGCCCTGACAGATATTACAAATGATGATAATGATAACGATAATCAGCTTCATTTACACAGCGCCTTTCTCATGCCCAAGGTTGCTGTATGAGGAAGTGTGATTGTGTGGCTGCAACCCAAAGCAACCAGAGACAGGACTGGTGAGTGAGTGAAGAAAGAAGGTTCTTAAGACAGAAGTTCATAAAATCAGACCACAAGCCCCTGAATCACCGCTGCTGTGTTGTTTGGCCTTAGAACATTGTGTAGCAGTGTGGGAATCTTTTTTCTTACCCGTAGTCATGCTAGTTAAACTGATAAAGCCGTGCTGCAGCTTTCCGCATGTGAACAGGGTCTATATATATATATATATATACATATATATATATATATATATATATATATATATATTATACATACTATACTGTAATACTCACACACACACACACACAGCTGCAGTGTTTAGGCTACTTCATGTGGTTTAACTTTAGCCATTACATTATTTTAAGAGGAATTCATACAATTTATTAAATCTGTTGCAAAAACTACAAAACCACATACCAAAAACTGCCAAAGCAAACAAATACCTTCCAAACCACAGCGAAAACTACCAAATCTTACCAAAAACATCCAAACCATACCAAAACCTAACAAACCATACCAAAAACCATGAAACCATACAAAAAAAACTACCAAATCATACCAACCCATACTAAGAACTACCAAACCTACCAATCACTACAAAATAATACCAAAAACTATCAAATCAGAACTACCAAAGCACACCACGAACTATGAAACCACATACCAAAAACAACCAAACCATACCAAGAACTACAAAACCACACCAAGAACAACCAAAGCACACCAAGAACTACAAAACCACACCAAGAACAACCAAAGCACACCAAGAACTACGAAACCACATCAAGAACAACCAAAGCACATGAAAACTACAAAACTAAACCAATAAACTACAAAATCATACCAAAAACTCCCAAACCATACCAAGAACTATCAAACCATACCAAAAACAACCAAAGCATGTAAAAACTTACCATGGAATACAAAAAAAAGAACTATAAAACCAAAAAACTACAAAATCATACAAACGACTGCCAAACTACACCAAGAGCAATCAAACTGTAGCCAGAACAAAGTGAGCAACTGGGAAAAAGAAAGATTCTGACCAGAAAGCAGGTTTATTTTAAGACGGCACCACATACAATGCAATGTTACCACACAACCAGCTCTGCTTCAACAGGTGGAGAACTTTCTCTCCTATACTGTGATGTATTTGTGGGTGAAGCTCAGCATCAGACCGAGTCTCTGAGCTGAGCATCGTCTCTCGATGATTAGTGGGGTGATAAACAGGAGAGGTGGAACATGCTTTTACAGGCTACTGTCATTTTCCATGGTGCATGAAGTTGTAATCAAAAATCCAAAGATGTTTTAGAAACAGGCAAAAGTCCGGAAGATAATTCGCTACTAGATTCCGCTCCATTTGATTTCATATCTCACTCCGCAACAACAACAACCGCAGTGGCTGCATCTTTCAAAATTGAAATACCATGAAATCTACTCATCTCCCCTCCTTCTTTCTCTCTCTCTCTCTCTATCTCTCGATTCTCCCTCTTGGTTCATCTATTTTTCTGCTCATCCTTCTCTCCACCCATCCCTTCATCTCTCTTCCACGTCTGGAATCGATCCGGCCTTAATAACTTCCTCACTGTCTCAGCACATCCGCTCGTTTTCAGAGAGGCTCCGCGAGTGTGTGAACTTAAGTGAGCACCGAATGTCATTAAGAGTGCAGCAACATGAAGGCAAAACTTCTAAGGACATTTTTGCAACTCACATAAAGAATTTAGCAATTTTAAGTTTTTTTTAAAAAAAATTACAGTTTATCATAACTTTATTCTCAAGTCTGAAACAACTTTAAACTTTTTCTGACATCATGGTTAAGGTTAGGTTTAAGAGGTACTTGGTCAGCATCACTGTAGTCAAAATAAGGCCTCACAACTATGGTAATACATAATATGTGCAGATGTAAAACAATGCAATGCATGTTAAGATAAATATATCTATTGACTGTATGTCAATAGAACAAGAGGCCTAAGCTGAAGGTCACGCAAACTCGGAGGGCAAATTATTCACGATGCGCCCCCCACAGTCCCTAACCCTGCATTCACACTGGCAGCGACGCAATGCGACAAAGCAGCCGGAGGTCATCATTTTCAATGAGAGCTGGCGATTTCCAGCAACAGGAGGCGACGCAAACATTGGCGATGGAAGGTGGGCGGGGTCAGTGATGCAACAAAGTTGAACGGAGTTTAACTTTATGCAAATAAGGAGCAAAGCGACGTTGTGACTACTAATAGGAATTGAGCATTGAGCAGCGTAGGACGCACTTTATCTCCGCCACTCTGAAATGGTCCTCTCCGTTTTTGGTTCCTGGATAACTGTTCCTACTACAGGTGGAATAATGGTGGCGGTGCTTTCGCCGTAAATAGACTGTAATCACAAAGACCATTTCTAGCGGGAACGCATCTGATTACTGCTTGGTGTCAGTGAAACCATGGCAACCAACGGTCCACCCGAGTTCAGAAACATCCACAGGTGATTTGCGATCAGAGATTTGGGCGACAAGAGTAAAATTCCCGCTTTTAGGAACTGGTGAAGTGTAAAAATTAGCTTTTTAGTAAAGTATGCCAATGAACTGTCTCCATTTTTAGGGATTAGTTTATAATACAAATAAACAGTAAAATTTCCATTTTTAGAGACTGGAAAAGCATATATGTAAACTGTAAAATTTCCATTATTGGATACTTCAAACGTTTGCCAGTAAACTGTAAAGTTTCCATTTTTCGGAATTGGTAAAGTAGACCAACATACTGAAGAGTCCTCATTTTAGTGTCTCGTCAATTCTACCAAAAAACAGCAAAATTTCCAGTAAAATTGGAAAAGGATATCATCGCTGTCAAAAAAAGAACAAGTGTCTCCGAAATGGTAAATTTTCTTTCCTATTACCGTAAGTTAATGTAATAAGATTTTTTCACAAATAATTTTGGAGCATTCCTATCGGCCTCTTCATTATGAAATTGAAAAGAACAGCTGTTCAAATAAAGTAGAAAAAAAACAATCAACAAAAATGTCAGATGTCTGGCTTTTTTGTGATGATGACATATGTGAACTGTAAAATTACATCATAAAAGATTTGAACAGTACACCAATAAACAGTCAAGTTTCCATTTTTAGAGCCTGGTAAAGTAACCCAACAGTAAAATGTCCGTTTGTAGGGAACAGCAGGTACCAATAAACCAACGTTCTTGTAGACATTCTCAGTTTCCCGAATGAACCCATCGTTACCGACTACAGCAGAGGCCTGAAAATCACCTGCTTCCTCTCTTGAGAAACACCGTAATCTGCAACACCTTCATTACTATAATTCAGTGGTTCCTGGTCCTGAAGTACCACCGTCCTACACGTTTTAGTGATCCAGCACACCCTCTTCAACTCAGGAGCGGCTTGTTTGTTAGCACGTTAGCTGGATCAGGTGTGGTAGAGCAGGAAAACGTCAGGGCATGTTTCCTCCAGCACCAGGGTTGGGTCTACTTAGTATTTACTACGAGGCAAAACATAACATTCATCTCACATAATATTCATAAAGTAGTGTAGTAAACTTCAAGATTAGCTGCTTGGCTAAGCGCTGAGCAGTCAAAACAGTCTCCGAATGTAGCTAAGAGATTAATTAAGTATTTAACAATACATAACATGCCGTGAAAACTGGAGGAAAAACCTGCAAATATTATAAACACACATACATATTCATACAGATGGCATATCAGTATTGGGCCGACATCAGCAGAAAATGCTGGACTGGCTATCTGCTCTCCCACAACTCAAGCTGACATCAGGTTCAACATGGCTTCAATTAGTGAGCCTCTTATTATAGAACCCCCTTCAGTTTGATGGACAGAACAAACATTAAGGGAAAGAGGCCAAAGAAGCAAAACAACTTACAAACTATTGGCTAGAAAGATGTTTCCATAACAAGTATGCTAGCTAGCACATTAGCACACTAACTGTTACAGCTGAAGTTATAGATTCCATATATTTTAAAACCTAATGACAGTTTCAGGATACGTTATTGGACTAGCTAGTTAGCTTACATGCTATCTGAACTACAGACCAACCAACTCTTTCGTTATTTCGCCTCTTTCATTTAAACACCGCATTTACGACACAAGGCGCTTCATGAAAGCCTTGTTTTTTGTCGCCATATTGAACCCGACAGGCTTTTATTCAGACTCCAGGTTTGACTCGCAGCCCAGAGACTGGAGACTCGACTTGGACTGACTCTAGAGACTCTAAGCTTTCAGCTTGATCATTGAATATGCTAGCTAGCTAGCTTGCGTACTATACAAAATACAGACTAACCATTTAAATTAATACATTCATTTAAATTGTTTAAAACCGCTAATGCTCCACATGGACACTGCTCTGTAGCATCACTGCATTTAGCCAGTTATGACCTCCAGACTAAAGGTCTTTCAATAACGAAGGGCCTGTTATCTGAAGCCGTGTTGATCCTGACAGGTTTTAAGTAAGATTTTACTTTTGTACAACACAATCAAACACAATCAACTAATAATGAGACTAAACCAAAATTCTCTAGTAAAGACTCGAGACTAGCACTCTCAGCCCAGGGACTCGAGACTTGACTAGAGCTTACGTGTACCACCTTGTGAACACGGTTAGTACTCAAGGTCTACTAAGGTTTCAGCTGGATTAGTTACTGCACTAGCCTGCTAGCTAGCTAGCTTGCATGCTACTTAAAATACAGACTAAGCAACCGTTTCAAGTTTCTACTTCTTTCACTTAAACTGTTTTGAAAAGCTAACGCTCCACACGTGGAGGCTCTGTAGCACAGCAGGCTAATAATCACTGCATTTACTACCTCGTGCTTCAGTCCTGTCCTTCAGACTGAAGGTCTCCCTACAACAAAAGCCTTGTTATCTGAAACCGTTAGCCTGATGGGTTTTTAGCAGTTTTGTGTTTGTACAATGCAATTCTTACAGCTGATAATAAGACTAAACCAAAATTCTCTAAATTCTCCAGTAAAGACTCGAGACTCAACTCAAACTTGCGTCAATATCTCTGGCCAATACTCAAGGTCTACTAAAGGTCTTGGCTGGATTGGTTATTGAGCTAGCTAGCTAGCTTACGAGCTATATAAAATCTATACTCCACCATTTCAAGTTGTTACTGTCATTTAAACTGTTTTGACAAGCTAACACTCCACATGTGGATGCTCTGTGGCATAGGAGGCCAACAACAACAACAACAACAACAACAACAACAACAACAACAACCTTTACTACCTAGTGCTCCAGTTCTTTCTACTATTAAGGTCTTTCTATAATGAAAGTCTTGTTATTTGAAACCATGAACCGGATGCGTTTTAAGCAGGTTCTTGTAGCTATTAATGGGCTTGTTTGTTAGCATGTTGGCTGAAAAGACTTGAAACTAGCACTCGCAGCCCAGAAACTCTAGACACAACTTGAACATGCAAAAACAGGCTTGTCCATCTCTGTCCGACACTCTACTAAAGGTTTAGCTGGATTAGCTATTGTGCTAGCCAGCTAGCTTACGTGCTATATAAGACACAGACTAAATCAACCGTTTTAAGTTGCTACTTTCATTTAAACTGTTACTCTGTAGCACTGTAAGCATATAATCACTGGGTTTACTACCTACCTCATCAGTTCTGTCAGGTTTTTCTACAGTGAAAGGCTAAGTTGAAGCAGTGTAGAACCTGACATTTTTAGGAGGGTTCACTTTTGTACAATGCAATTTTTGCAGCTGATAACAACACTAAACTGAAGTTTTCAACTAAATACTCAAGACTTGACTCGAACTTGCATGAATCGACTTGTAAACATCTCTGTTTACAATCTGCTAGCTTCATTTAAACTGCTTTGACAAGCCAACCCTCCACATTTAGATGCTCGGTAGCAATGTAAGCGAATAATAATAATAATTTTGGACGCTTTTCTGTAATAAGAAACTTGTTTCCTGAAGCTGCACCAAACCTGACAAGTTTCTATTAGGAATTTGCTTTTGTACCGGCACAACTAAACCAAGATTCTCTACTAAGGACTCCAGACTTGACTCTAGAGACACCCTACAGACACAAGACTCAACTCGCACTCACACAAATGAACCCAAGACCATCTCTGACCCTAGTATTCAACATCAGAATCGGAAAAGAAAAAGTGGCACGATGCCATCTCTATTAATTCCAACACAGAGGCGAATAGCATCTCCTGCTTTGGTGGCTCCAACTGACATGATTTGGCACTCCCGCTGAGAACATCGGACAATGGCTGCTTCATTCAAAATTCCAGCGTGAACAAATGAGCAAGAACACACATTCATGCAAAGCCCCCCCCCTAAAAATTTTCACTCTCACACACTCACAGTCCGCTGTGAGGAACTCGCACTGATCTAATCTCATGTAAAACGTTTCCATTCTTTCTCTCTCGCGCACTCACATACCTCAGCAGGTGCCGGCAACTCGAAACGACAGCGATAAGTGTCGAGGACGAGGCTGGTAGGCCTTAGGGACAGCATGTCCCGACAATGCCCACACCCGGAGGAATCCTCTGTGTGTGCTTGTGCGTGCTTGATGCCCTTACGACGTGCTGAATGTCTTCATGCTTGAGGTCAATTATGTTATTTAAACAGTTATTTAGTGTCGTCGGTAATGGATACGTTCAGGAGCAGAGTAACGGCTAAGGAAAAGGTTACCTCAGGTCAGGAAAGGTAAGCATTAGGCGGGATAAGGATCTAATTCATAGTTGTAGTCGATCGGCCAAGACATGTTTGGTGTCTGAAGTTTGCCTCTTGAGTTTTACAGGCTAAGTAGATAACAAGTAATGGAAGTTAATACACAGCGAGGGAAGTGTTTTTGTGATTTAATATACTTCCAGTGCATGTATCCACATTTTAAACTCATATGTAAACTCTAAAATCTATAAATATGAACATTTATAAGTTTAAAAGACAAAACTGGTAGAGTTAATGTTTTCACACACCACAAATTAATGACAAGAGTACTTTGCCACAATGCCGCTGTTGGAAGTTACAGCTTTGAGACGTTTACAGTATGAAGTAATTGGCTTTTTCCAGCTTTGTGGTTCAATTTTAGCCCTTTTCTCTTGGCAAGTCCTCTTCAGGTCCTCAAGTGTCCTTTGTTGTATTCACAAATTCAAAACAAATGTTCGATAAGATTCAGTTCAGGAGACTGGCTAGGCCACACAAACCTGGAGTCCAATCTTTAATTATTTTGGCTCTGCGTTTGAGGTGGACGTCTGCTTGGACTGTCCATTTTTTCCCTGTTTTGGCTGATGAGATTAAACTATCCTCTAATATGAACCAGTATCTTGCTCCACTCATGAATCCATCAATGATGCACAACGACGCTGCAGCATTTGCAGAGACGTAGGCCCACATCATGATGCTCCCACCTTCATATTCACTGTGGTTGTGGCATTCTTGGGATTATACATGTAGCCCAACTAAGAAATCTTGCAAAATCAGACAGATTTTGTCTTTTCAGGACTTATTAGGACTAATTATTGACAGATTTGTCTCATCTTGTTTGGACTATTGCAATGCCCTGTATAGTTGCCTACTTTGTCAAGGAGCTTTGGCAAGACTTCAGTGGGTCCAAAATGCAGCTGCTCAGCTCTTTTCAAAAACTAGACGCAGGGAACACATCAGCCCAGTGCTAGCTTCTCTTCACTGGCTGCTTCACTGGCTTTTTACCTATAAGGCTTTACACGGTGAAGCGCTTGAATACATTCGTGAACTGTTAGTTTCTCATACAAGTACCAGGTCGCTGAGATCCTCTAATAAAGGGCTTCTTGTTGTTCCTAGAACTAAACTGAAGTGAAAGGGAGACTGCTACTGTAAGTGCTCCCATAGTGTGGAACAGCCTTCCCCTCGATGTCAGACTCTCTGAGTCCATGTTTTCTTTTAAGAAGAGCCTAAAGACTCCCTATTCCCTAGCTTTTTTCTGAGTTGCGATCATAGGTAATGTGTGTGTGTTTAATTTTTTTTAACTTTTTATTTAATTATTTATTTATTGTGAAGCACTTGTGTAGCGCCGTCTTAGAAAAGTGCTATACAAATAAAGTTTGCTGACCCTACTTTCTAAAAACGTAACTGAACTATTTTAAAAAGAATCTATTCATCATGTTTCTCCTGACCAGAACACATTGTTCCAAATGGGCTCTGATTTGTCTAAATGCTTGTGTGCAAATTATATACTCGCATCTCGGCACTTCTGTTTCAGCACGAGGTGTAGGAGATGACGGAGGTGCAGTTCATTGTTAATCGTTCTCTGTGGAACTGTTGTTCCTGCTGCTTTCAGATCCTCCTGAAACTCTCACCTTCTTTATCACCAGTCTGAAAGAGATCTCGGTACGCGTATCCGGGGATGATCACTGTGAGTTTTTTCCAATTGCAAATGATCAAACAAACTGCACTGACGGGGACGTTTAAGGTCTTTGCTATGGCTCTGCGGCTTGTTCCATTTGCGTGTTTATTAAAGTTGCCCCTGAGAGCTCTGGAGGCTCCTTCACCTTCACCATGGCTGCTACTCGTTGCCTAAAATCTTCCCCACTGATGGTGACGTCTTCTATAATGACAGCAGGTGCGGAAAATCAACATTTTTATACTTTTATACAGCTTCACATGAACCTGAACATAAACGTCCATCACTTGTTATGCTACATTAGCCTCATAGCTCCAGTCAAAACTGAAGAAGCAAACTTCAGACACCAAACGTGTCTTGGCTGATCGATTACAGCTGGGTAAGGAGTGAAAATGGGTGAATTTAATTTACTGTTGAACTTTTCCTTTAAGACAGAATTAATTAGTGTCATTTAGGCCTCACATGCACTGCCTCTGTGTGTGGGAGAGGGAGAGAGAGTGAGAGAGAGAGAGAGGGGGAGGGAGAGAGAGAGAGAGAGAGAGAGAGAGAGAGAGAGGGAGAGAGGGAGAGAGAGAGAGAGAGAGAGAGAGAGATCCATTTCATCCCATTCGTCGCTATTCCCACAGGACAGCGCGAGGGAACGAGTGTGTGAACAAATGTGAGTGAGCGATGAGTGGAGCTTTCACTCCTCCGTCAGTGGCCCGTCTCTGAGTGAGGTCAGTCCAGCTGAACAGGAGTAAAAGGAGAAAACGGAAGGGAGGAGGTGAGAAAAGGACACGAGAGAAAGGGGAAAAAAGAGCAGAAGAGTCAGTGACATCAGCTAAATACACAAACACAGCTGAGGGAAGACGGGGGGAGGAGAGAGAGAGAGAGAGAGAGAGAGAGAGAGAGAGAGAGAGAGAGAGAGAGAGCGAGAGAGAGAGAGCGAGAGGGAGAGAGAGATAAAGACAAGTGATAGACAGAAAAAGACAGAGACAAAAGGAGGGAGAAAGAGAGAAACAGGTAGAAAGAAGGAGAAAGAGAGAAAGAGATGGAGAGAGAAAGAATAAGAGAAAGATAGAAGACAAGAGAGACAGACTAAAAGAGCATGAGATGAGACAAAGACACAGAAAGAAGGAGAAACAAAGAAAGTAAGAAAGAAAGAAAGAAAGGGAGACAGTGATAGAGAGAGAGAGAGAGTGAGAGACAGAAAGAGAAACGGATAGAAAGAGGGAGAGAGAAAGAACGAGGGATAAAGAGAGAAAAACACAGAGGGAGAGAGAGAAAGGGAAAGATAGAGAGTGAGAGATTTAGCAGGCGACAGACAGAAATAAAGAAAAAAGGAGAAAGAGGAATGAGGGGGAGGAGAGACTGAAAGGGGGAGAAAGGGAGAGATAAAAAAGAGAATGACAGAAATAGGGGAAAAAGGAGAAATAGGGAGAAAGAAAGAGAAATAAAGGAAGGAAACGATAGAGTGAGAGAGAAAGGGAAAGGGAAAGAGTTAGCAAGTGAGAGACAGAAACAAAGAAAAAGAAAAGAGAGAGAGATGAAGCACGAGAGAGAGAGAAAGACATACTGATAGACGAAGAGAGAGAGAGAGAGAGAGAGAGAGAGAGAGAGAGAGAGAGAGAGAGGTTATTTTGAACAGTACCCCCACTTTTACTAAGGCACTCCTAGGAAGCAGAGGCGTATCCATGACAACCGAGACAGCTTTAGCATCCGCAGATTGAAGGAGCAACACTGGAACCGTTCCAGAAAAAGAAAGTTTACAGCCTCCAACACACACACACACACACACACACACACACACACACACACACACACACACACACACACACACACTCACACTCACACTCACACACACACACAGACACACACACACTCACACACACTCACACACACTCTCTCACACACTCTCACAAACACTCTCACAAACACTCTCACACACTTGAACGTGTGCTGTATATGGCTGTGTGTGGTTGTTGGGGGGTGAGATGCTGGGGGGCAGCTGGTGGGGGGCATCCAAGTAAGCGGATGCTCACTTGAACTGCAACTTTCAAATAAGTAAACAAATAGAGAAACTGAACTGCTAAGCAAACAAACAAACAAACACATAAACAAACACACAAACAAACACACTCTGTTCAAACAGAATGTGTAAAAGCCAATGGTGTCAGTGAGTCAAACGGAGGAGTGTGTGTGTGTGGCTCCTTGTGGGGGGCTGAAATACCTAAATGCAATAATTAGGAGGGGTATCCCAATACTTTTGTCCATATATATATAAATAAAACATCCATTTACCTATTGCTCTTTACATTGTGTGTGAATTTCATGAAGAATGGACCAAACAGCCTAAATTGACTTGGAAAAACTTCTGGTTCCGTTTACTCACATTAAAACTAAAGTTGTTTTTTTTTCCTTTTCCTGTAAAGTTACATTTCTGAGATACGAGGTTTTCTTACGACAACAGCGATATGTGATATGTGATAAACCCAATGCAGAAGGACAAATTCAACAGAAAAAGAGTGAAAAAAAATGGAAGTTTCTGCTATGAGTCTGAAAGAATGTGTAGCTGCCAAGAAGGCACAACTGAGAACACCAAAACTGGACAGAACCCCGACTTCCACATCACTGAGTGTGTTTGGGAATACTTGGATCGTGAGGTCGTGAAGACTGAACTTTAAAGGTGTGAAAACATATCCCTGCAGATTTCAGCAGAAAAACTGAAAGTGAGACTCAAAAGAACCGAAGCTATAATAAAGGGAAAAAGTGGACACAAATAATTGCGCATCTATGATTTTTCACCAAAATAGTCCTTCGGTGTTCAACAAGTTCAATTCATGAACTTTGCTCACCCTGTGATGGGCTGTGTGGGTGAGTTTGCTATTAAAAGCAGCAGAAGAGGAAGACCCCACTTCCAGTACAGGAATGACAAGCTTGCACATGACTGATACACACCATCACCCACGTGCACTTACACGCCCACACACAGCTTGAGTCCAAGTCTACCTACATAACAGAAAATTAAAAACAAAACAGAGACAGAAAGAGGAAGAAATGAGAGTGAGAGAGTGCTTACAGATAGATAGATAGATAGATAGATAGATATGTTGACTACATTTGTGTAAAATATATGAAAGCTACATCATAAATATGTACATTTCAGTTTGCTGACTGTGCTCAAGTGAATTTGCTGCGTACTCAGTTTAAATAATGTATTCAGGGATCAAGAACAGCACAGATATCGTACTAAAATACAAGACAATTTCCTTAAAAATTCAATTACACGATTCATCTCTGTACACTGAAAATAATTACTTCCTCTTATTTCACTCAGCCTGTGTCGAAAGCTAGGACGCTAGTCAGCTAGCTAGTCAACCCAGTTAACAAGAAAAAAGAAAATTAATGACTCAACCAACAACAAAAAAGCGAAATACTGTACAACTCGACTAATGAAATAAACAGTGCTGCTGACAGTGAAATCTATTCAGCAATATCTTTTGTTTTTCAGCAGGCAGCTTAGACTAGCCTACTCTGCAGAGCAATGAGTTCAGAGTTGCTGCACAGTTTGTAAAATAAAATTCAATGCTTTTTAAAGACGTCGACAAAGGAAAACTACAAACCCAATTCCAAAAAAATTGGTAACAATCTGGAGGGTCTTTTACTCCTTTGACTCAGAAAACAAGACATTAATTATTTCCACAGACAATCTGAGAAGCTGACCTGTCAGAACACAACACACTTCACCTGTGCTTCAGTCCATTTCAGATGAGCTTGAGCCCAGAGAAGTCGGCGGCGTTTCTACACACACAATATATATATCCTCTTAATTCATTTACACAAATCTTTTCAACCTGGGTTTGGCAACATCCCAGAATTTAATGCTTTTAACAGCAAAAAACAGGTATATTCAGACTTTTACTAACCAGTTTTAAATTCTTCCACTTTTTAAGAATCCATGGGAACCTATAGCTCCTATACCCTAACCTATAGCTTTTTGCATGTGTATGTGTGGTTTCATCAACTTTAAGCTTTAACAGTGCATTGATTTGTTGCAACTTGAAACAATTTACATGTGAAATAAGGCACAACGCTGTCAGAAAGCAGCCAGGATCAGCGTGTGAACTGTCCGTTTCAGTCCATGTGCCTGCGATATCAGAACAGATGATTCTGATAGCGGCGTGTTTAACGTATCAACCAGACTGAGACCGGGTGGAAGAGACAAGGACAGTATGCACCCACACGCATTCAGCTTAATGACTGCCAGAGAACTGTTGATGCGTTCTGATATGGTGGGTTTGCTAAAGTAAAGCCTGCTGATGTGATTTTACTGTCAACACCAGTGTCACCTTGAAAGACATGCAGAGAGAGTGAACTGAATAAGAGTTTGGCTCGATTAAAACAAGCTCTGTTAGTGCGGTTTGTTAGTGCGCTGCCATCCGAACTCTGGAGCACCACATAAGCAGACCGAGACCCCCTGAGCAGGTCGGTCTCGTTCCGTTTCTAAAAAAACCCTTGCATGGTTCATTTTAAGTATGAATGCAATACAGACCAAAGATGAGTAAACGGACCAAAGACAGAATAAACCATTATCGTCAATCTGTAGAACTGATGCTGTTTTGACACTTGCATGAGTTTTATCACCCCTTTATAAGCTCTGAATTGGCGGAACGGCTTGTTTCAGGCACTTTTGAAGTCACTGTAAATCAGTAAGCCAATCGAGGCTGTTACAGGGATTTTACCCTGCGCTGCGTCATGCAAAACTGAGGTAACCCAGGGAGTCTCGTAGCTTATTGCTCTAATATCACAAGCCACATGAAACAAGACCAACGAGCCCAGACAGAACAGGAAACAGCACGAATCTGAAAGCTTGGTGGACATTATTACAGTATTACTGTTATTGTACATCACAAAATCTGCCCAATCAATTGTGACCTTTCACGCGTATGACTTTTCTTTTACGTCTTTTCGTTGTTAAATATGTCAGTGTGAATGCTACGGGAACCAGAATTAAAATGAAACAATGTATCATTTTCTGCTTTGGTCTTGATGAAGAGAACGAACTACAAACAAAACACCAGTTACACTGTTCAACGTGTAAGTATGTATGCACGGGAAGGGGGTGTTCTTAGGCACGACGCGAAGCACTTTAAGTACTTTTTGGTCACTAAATTACCACCGTGAGTATTATTAAGCACCGATCCAGTGGCGCCCCTCTTCTCATGCTGGGAGCTGAATCTCAAATGGCCCCCCGCTCCCTACATAGTGCACTACGTAGGAGTTTAAATACTGGATCCTGCAGCCCAACAGAGAATAATACAGCTGAGAAACAGTCATTTGGGACACATCCACACTCGATAAATGATGCACTATTTGGCTGTAAAGGCTAGAATTTCTAAACTTTCACTGCTAGCACACTACTTAGGGAGTACAGAGCCGTTTGGGATTCATCTGGGTTTGACGCGACTTCTGACTGAAACATGGTCATTTGAAGTGTGTAAGACATTCAAGTGACATTTTTTAGACTTTTTACAGCTGTTTTACAGATAATACATATACATACATATATAAATATATAAATACACATACATACATAACATACTTAGAAATTATTCAGATGTAATATATAATGTCATTATCATATCATCTTACTGCCCACCCCTAATCCCAGCTAAGTCGAGTGGTCCTGTCCTCTATATTAGACACCATGTAGCTTCCAGACAGTCCACACAAGTCCCAACCACATAACCACTGCTGAAAAGCAACTATGCTGCTAACGGGGTACACATTTCAACACATGAGACAAACCCATAACAGACTTTATATGTTCTTTGGCTCTAAAACAAAACCATGTCAGCCAACCTACTGTTGTCCACTCTGACTTACTACAGTAACCACAATCACAGAGTTTATACAGACTGTAGCCCGTCTGTTAATGCACTATTTGTGTAAGTCATCCTCTCGCCCCTCAGTTTCTGACCACAGAGCTGCTCTTGGCTGGATATTCGTTGGTAGCAGACCACTCTCCCCAGTGATAAACCTGCACCAGTGCCACGTGTTATGTTTGGGATTTGAACCCACAACCTTTCAACTGTTGGCTCACCGCTCCTAACACTTTCAAAAATGAGAGCTAAGTATATTCAGCACAAGTAAAACATCATATATTGCACATACATTTTTAATATGAGCAAATATATTTACATGTATTTGTCTTCCATATGGGAATGTATGATGTGATAAAATATGTAAATTCATAGTGACTCAGTGTTTGAATGCATAGTATTTTGTCTTGCCAGCGAATGTCCCGTTCCACCTTAAACTGTGTGGCAGTTACGTTCTGGGGCCAGCAAATTTGTAGTTCCTCCTTAAATTGTGTGGTAGTTACATTGTTGGGCCAGCGAATTTCCAGTTCCACCTTAAACTGTGTAACAGTTACATTCTGGGGCCAGCGAATTTTCTGCTCCACCTTAAATCGTGCAGCAATTGCATTCTGGTGCCTAAATGCAGCAAAATGTACCTGCTCCACCATTTAAGGTGGAATGGAAAATTCAAATAAGAAGCTAAATTCAGCCTTGCAGTGTTGGTGATAGTACTGCTCCAACACTGGCTGCCAGAGGAACGATGACCTGGTCATTTACAACACTGGACACTATACAAAACTACTTTAACATAAAACATGGGAAAAAATTAAAATAAAGGGTTAAATAAATGTTAACAAGTGAGTCCTGTACATTAGAGACATTATAGAGGAGGATTTTGTCTACATTCTCATTCTCATAAACGCTGCCACTACTGTAATGTTTTCCTACTATAACGACTTCCAAAGAACATGAATGTGTGAAAAGCCTACTGGGAAAAGGGAACAATTCATAATTTCAAGAAACTATCACTCATAAAAACAATGCTCTGACACTCTTCATGTCCAGACAGCATTGATCTGGACATGCAAGCTGACGCTGCCAACTCTAGTAAAGGCTGGTCTTAACAGTAGATAATTCCAGTTGCCTTTGATACAGAATTATATGAGTCACATTCCTGCCTACTGAGTTTAACTACAAAGCTAACTCCCAGAAAAACAATGTGTTTTACCTTCGACCTGCTCATTAAAACAAAACGAGCCATCCTATAACTGTGTGATAGCTCATAGAAATCCCCATAAACTCTATACTCAGCGCGTTTATAAATTCTATATAATTCCCGGTGCCACTGTAAAAGTGCAGTGAAAGCTTGGCTAGCAAAACCAGTGCGGAAAAGTATGAATACACCTCATTTCAGGAGAAAATGTTCCCTCTTTCAGTCACATTAATAATAATTTAAGTTGCCCTCACCCACTCTGACTGACCGCTCGGATGTGTGGCACGCCTGTGTTACCCAAGAGGCTACTCATGGCAGAAGGCCAAGGTCAAGGCGGCTAATTCAAACGGGACGCACTCGCCCCCTTCGCTAGGTCATCCTCTGTCAGCCACTCGGCTGGCAGTGCAAACTATGCAATGCAAAACATTTCTTTAGAAGCTTGAAGGTAATCCAGGTCCAAAAAGTAAAAAACCCTCCCCAGGATTTTGTTCCAACTGCCTGGACACCTTGGCTGCTGGTTTGAGCAAATTAGAGAAGTCAAGCAGTTGGAGCAAAATCCTGGGGAGGGTTCTTACTTTTCGGACCTGGATTACCCACCTCTGTGGGTGAATTGCTCTTTGGAGTAGAACCAAGGAAGGTGAAGCTGTATCAGCAGTCTTGTATAACAGATGGAGTAGTTTGTAACCTAAAGCCCAGCTTTATGGTTTTGAAATGTAAAGCATTTAAAAGTAGTTTATTGCTACAGTTTAAAAAGAGCTTTTTCTGCCATTATTTTGGGGTTTGATGAAGGAAACACGTCAGGTTGGGCAATTTCTGCTGCTTTAAGTGGACACTGGTGTTCGCTGAATGCCCCCACCCCTCTGAGGGCTCACCTAACAACCTTCACTTGAGCTAATAAAGTAACAGAACAGCTCCTATGATGGTGGTGAGGACTCCCCTGAGGGGCAATGACGAGGCCAAGTGGACGAAGCCTTGTTAAAGCCAGTATTGAAACGGGGGGCATGTACTGTGTACCACGAACATGATACCCCAAACCGATTTAAGGGTTTAAACAGGGCTACTGATAACTGAATCCCTCCATCTTCTTGTTTTTGTTTTACAGAAATGGTCAATTTAGCTGTCAGCGTGTTTATTAGCATTCTAAATATGATGTTTACAGTCACAGGTTCAACAACAGCAAACACTTGGAGGATCAAAGTCCATTCCTGCAATCCAAAGCTACTTCCTCACATCTGGATTAGGCCTAATCTTGGACTAAACTGCAAAAGCAAAGGTGATTCACCATTGAAAATTCTTTTTAGTGCAGGCTTAAGCTTAATCCGGGTCTGGAAGGCCTCCCCCCTGCTCCAACACACCTGACCCAGCTAAGGAAAGAACACTTTGTGGGTCATTTCATGTTTGATGGTTTTCCGTTAACTGAAGTCTAAGGTCAAGCCTGGCCAATAGGATGAGAAGGGCTGTTCTTATTGGGGAAATAACAATACACATATTTTTAGGCCTGATTTTGATATTTTTCTATTCAAAATGGCTTGATTTTACAGTTCCATATCGACTTCAGAAGATGAAGCCAGACATTGGACAGTGGATGCGTGCACAGCATAAGCCCCACCCCCTTCGGCCTGCTTCACTCTGACAGGCTGCACCAAAGTCCTTTTAGTAGAGTCTGCCCATTTGGCGGCCACAATAGCAACGCCGCCGGGCAGTTATTTCCAGACCTACGAGACCAGACTTCACTCTTTGAATGGGGAGAGACCTAAAAACTTTAACTTAAGGCTAAACTACTGTTTCAAAACATATTTTAAATTACAAAAAAAACAGCTTTTCAGGTCGTTCTGGCTGCTATGGAAATATGATATATGGCAATATATCACTGCTGTCGGAACAAAACCTCGTATCTCCATTTTGTTTTTCAGTTTTTGACATAATTTAAACATTTTTTACCCTTTACATTGTGTGTAAATTTCATGAAGAATGGACCAAAATAAACGGCCCAAAATGACTTAGAAAAATGTCTGGTTCCATTGACTTAAATTAAAAGTAAAGCAGGTTTTTTGCTTCTCCTGTAAAGTTAACATTTGGGAGATTGGTTTTCTTCCGATAACAGTGATACGGATTTCAAATATATGACATATTAGCACGTATGAATTTCCCCTACATTCAGCCTATATTAGGCCTCTATGTGACATACATGTCAATTTATTTGAAATTGGCCATTTTCAATATGGGACATATATTTCAGTCATATAATCAACATACATTAACATATGTGCAATACATATATTTTAACAATATATTATAGAAAACATTATATATACGGATGGTATATGTTACTCATATATGCTAGCTTCATATTATATGTTTTTATTGCATTTAAGCTGCTGGTGTATTTTATTTTACTTTTTTCCTTTTTATAAGGTCTCTGGCTGCACCTACATACCTATTCTTAATCATTGACAGTGGTTTCTGTGGAAGATGGTAAACGAGAGGCTCTCAGAAGAGGCCGAGGGGTCCTGTACCGATACTGTACTGACACTGTTGCACCTACAGTTACTACCGGATTGTAATTTCAGTTTAAATTAACCAGAAATCCTAATCTGTATTGTCTCCAGTGACAAATGACTCCCACTCTTGTCCCAAGATTGGTCCAATCCTGAATCGTCACAATCAAGCTCCACCGGGACCCCTCACAGTTGCAATGTGGGTATCCATAGGATTCAGATAGATTCAGTGAGAACTCCACACATGACAGAGGAAACTTGGTCACATTAAAGCATTTGACTCACTGCAGGAAAATGAATGACTTGTATCTGAAACGCATTTATCCTTGTGCAAAGAGTCTCCACTGCAGCGGAACACGTCCTGGAGATACAGTCGCCTGAGAGTTTGCATGAACTGTTTTGCAAACACAGATAAAACGTCAAGAGGTGTTGAGAGAACACCAGGTTAGGTGCTGATAGCCAACACTAACGAACAAGATAAAACTAAAGGTTTCTGTCGTTCGTTAATTAATGAGACAAAACTAAACGCTGCTTCCTTTGTTAGCAGAGTAAAACTGGTTATTTTGGATTGGCTGCTAATGACAACACTAAACACTGATTCTCTGTTAGCACAGTAAAATGGGTCATTATGTATCATTTTTAAATAAATAAGTAAAAACAAAATGGATCATTTTGAATGAATGGGTAATATTTATACAGTTTGTTAACTAATAAGGCAAAACTAAAGGCTGATTCCTTTGTTGGCACAGTAAAACGGGTCATTTTGTATCATCTGCATAGTAATGACACAAAACTAAATGCTAATTCTGTTAGCACAATTAAAATAAATGGGTAATGTTGATATTGTTTGCTAACTATTGACACAAAGGTAAATGCTGATGCTGTGTTACACAGTAAAATGGGTCATTTGGTGTCATTTTCTAATAATTCAAAACTAAATGCTAATTCTTTTAGCACAGTAAAACAGTAAAATGGGTCATTTTTACACTGTTCGCTACTAATGAGACAAAACTAAAGGCTGATTTCTTTGTTAGCAGAGTGAAATGGGTCATTTTTCTATCATTCGCTAACTAATGTCAAAGGTAAATGCTGATGCTGTGTTAGCATAGTAACACTGGTTGTTTTGCATTAGCTGCTAATGACAGAACTAAATGCTGAATCCATTAGCGCAGTAAAACGGGTTATTCTTACACTGTTTGCTAACAAATGAGACAAAATTAAAGGCTGATAGCAAATGGGTACATTTCGTTCACTAACTAATGACAAAAATAAACACTGATACTGTAAATAGCACAATGGGTCATTTTTGTATTGTTATAAATCTATAAAGATTGACACAAAGGTAAACGCTGATACTGTTAGCACAGTTAAATGGGTCATTTTTGTACTCATTGCTTGATAATGACACAGCTAATTGCTGATTCTAGCACAGTAAAATGGGTCATCGTGTATCATTTGCTCACCAATGACAAGGATAAATGCTGTTTCTGTGTTAGCAAAGTAAAATCGGTATTTTTTTTATAGTTTGCTAACTAATGACACTAAACTTAATGCTAATTCTGTTAGCACAATAAAATGGGTCATTTTTGTATCATTTTCTAATTCATGAGACCAAACTAAATGCTAATTCTGCGTTAGCACAGTAAAATGGGTCATTTTGTATTATTTCCTAATTAATGACACAAAACCAAAGCCTAATTCTGTTAACACAACTTTTTTTTAAAAAGGTCATTTTTATATTGTTATATATCTATAAAGATTGACACAAAGGTAAACGCTGATACTGTCAGCACAGTTAAATGGGTCGTTTTTGTACTCATTGCTTGATAATGACACAGCTAATTGCTGATTCTAGCACAGTAAAATGGGTCATCGTGTATCATTTGCTCCCTAATGACACAAAACTAATTCTGCTAATTCTGTTAGCACAATAAAACGGTCATCTTTATACTGTTGTCTAAATAATGACACAAAGATAAACGCTGATACTGTGTTAGCACTGCTAAATGGATCATTTTGGTACCGTTTGCTAACTGATGACACTAAACTCTATCATAGAAAAAATCTTTGTGTTTTCTTTGCTAACTTATGAGGTATAACTACATGCTGATCCTGTGTTAGCATAGAAAATGGGTCATTTTAGCATTGTTTGCTAACTAATGACACAGAGGTAAACACAGATATTTCCCCCACACCACCTACTGAGATGTTTCAGTATGCTAATATTAGGGGTGGGAATCTCTAGGCACCTCACGATTCGACACGATTACGATTCAGAGGGCTGCGATGCGATTATGAAACGATTATCGATGCATCTTTTTTTTTTCTATACAGCATTTCTATTTTCTCACTGTGAGAGCTCAAGTTTCGAGTTTGTCATTTGCAGAACAGGTCAGGACATTTATGCACTGAAACGCTTGTGGTGCGGCTCAACTAATCACTCTACGGAAAGAAAATAAGTAAAAATAAAAATACACGAAAAACTAACTGACATATATTAAATATACACAAAATATACACAGAATGTAGAGATAGTATACATTTTCAAAGTGAGTAAGTGACTCAGTGTTATTGTTATTTAAAGTGGCTTGGTACTTTTAAAGCAAAGTATCTGTAATGATCCATAATGAATTTACTTCCAGTATCTTTTATTAATAAAACAAATGGTGATGTGGCAACTGAACTAGACGGCTCTCATTCAGTGCTCTTGTTTGGAGCACAGGAGACGCTGCTGCTACTCATCTGCGATAAAATGCGCAGTTACGGTGAAATAAAGTCCAGTGGTGATCGAGTCTCCACGCAGTGCATTGCAGCTATTCTGCCTGTTTTCTTTAGTGAGTTTTATAACTTCGGTTTTGGTCTCGTGGTAGAGACGGGGGTGGGGGGGGTCGCTGTGTCAGTAAAGTATCTTTGAGACGGGTCGTGTGCAACATAGCGCGAAAGCCCTGTTTCGCAGCGACTGAGAACCGGCGTGCAGACTGCAGGTCACATAGCAACAATGCGTTATTCGCATTTATAAGCAGCGCAGTTTCCTGGTGCGTTAAATCTGCAACGAGAGACTGTCACACAGTAAGAAAGTGGCGAAGATGAAGTCGCTTCTCTTTCGAATTCTCCCGTTCCACCTTAAATGGTGCCGCATTTACATTCGGCGCCTCAGTTAGAATTTAAGGTGGAACGGGTAAATTCGAACAAGAAGCTGGAGAATAAGAAGCGACTTCAGCCCCGTAAAACAATCGAACGCATTTTACAATAGCTGCTCTGTTTTTGATAAAAGTTTCCGGAGGAAAAGGGGAGGAAAGCGGCTGTAGCTAAAGCAGAGCAGAGTAAATCTGCGTTTTCGTTTATATTGTTTAGCCCATACTAGGACATTATCACACACTGACGCATACTGGACATTAAATGTTGCGGCTCCCAAGCTGGTTTGATTTTTGTTGAAAGGACAAAATGGCTCTTCTTATCATTTGTGTTGTGACTCCTGACCTAACCTGGCTTTAATGCAGAGGGAGTCCGGTCAGATTTCTGACTCATCCAGTTGTGTTTTTGTTATGTGCCGCCACAGACTGTCCGGGCGCTGCACTTCCCCACCTCCAAGTTCCGCCTTTTGCGTTCCGTCAACGTTACGTTATAAATTAAATATTTAGAAAATCGATTTTTGACATTTGTGAATCGATTCAGAATCGTTCACGTCCGCATCGCGATGCATCTAAGAATCGAGTTTTTCCCGCACCCCTAGCTAATATGGTGTTAGCGGTTCATTTCATATGTATCGTTGAGCAAATCAAATACATTTAGCACAGAATGTATCAACTCTGCACAGTTCCTGGCCCTGTAGGTCTGGTATTCTGAGGTTTATGGTACCCTGTTAGCAAAAATGGGTCATTTTTTGGTAAAGTTCGCTAATAACGGAACTAAAATGAGACGCTAAACCTGAGTTAGCACAATCCAATGGATCATTTGTGTACGGGTCATAATGTAACATTCAGGTCCGGTCATTTGGTGTCCTTTCTCGTCAATAGCGGCTGTGCTGCCAATACGCTGACCCCAGAATTACAGTAGCGTAAAGATCATCATTAGATGACGGGGATGGAGCTCAGACACGCACTCATCCACCTCCATGAGGCTTGTTTGGCTACGACGGGCAAACTGGGCAATGAAAGAGCGAAAGAGGGGGTGCAAACACACACACACACACACACACACACACACACACACACACACACACACACACACAGCCATTTCTGTCTTAAACTCTCTTTGATTCGGTCTATTTCTACATGCCTGTGTTTACTGTGGCTACAGGCTGCACTCCTTCTTTGTTTGCGGTTTGTCTGTCCTTCGTTCCTTCGCTCACTCTGTCATTTGGTCCCTCTGATGTGCTTTACTGAGGGCCCAGCCTCACCACATTGCTGAAGGGATATTTGTCATTCCTGTGAAAAAGCGAGTGTAAGACGTGAGGTCAGGTTCATGCAGGCATGCGTGTGTGTTCGAACGCTTTTGGATCAACAGCGTTTTGTTTAACTATTACAAAAAAAAACAAAAAAAAACAAACTAAAACACATTTTCAGAGTAAACGTGCAGCTTAAGCAGTTGCTAGGTGGTTGCTAGTGTGCTGCCAAATGGTTACTATGGTATTTACGTGTTGATAACCATTTGTTTTAGTATCCCAGTTGTTGCCAGGCGGTTGCTATAGTATCCAAAGTGGTTGCCCGGGTGTTGCTAAGTGGTTGCTATGGTATCTCAAGCGGTTGCCTGGGTGTTGCTAGGTGGTTGCTATGGTATCCCTGATGGTTGCTAGAGGGCTGCTAATTATGTTGTTTCTGTTACCCCACATGATTAACAGGGTGTTGCTAATGGACTTGTATCAT